>NC_066585.1:476701410-477001410 GCF_024323335.1 Lathyrus oleraceus
GAGAGAGAGGACGGAGGGAGCAGAGGGAGATAGACCATATCACAATGTTTTTTTACATAATTACCCTTCACTTACTTCATATTTTACAATTCAAAACATCAATTAAGTAACTTTCACGTACAATAGTCACCTAGAGGTTATTGTAGATGAGAGAGACATGGAATAAGTATCTTGAAGTTATATGGAACTTCAATTCTTCTCTCATCTAATTTTTTTTCATATTTTATTTTTGTCTTTCATATTATGGTTTCAACCTTTTTTATTTTTGTCTTCCATATGGTTTCAACCTTTATCATCACTTTCATTCTTCTAATGTCATGGTATTTTAATTAATTGTTTTGATGTTGAAATGTGTACGTATTTGCTCAATTTAGTTTTGAATTTGTCTTATCCTTTTTGTTACTTTTAATTTTATTTATTTATTCTTTTATTATGTGCAATTTTGGTGGAAGTGAACACTACTCGAGAGAGAAAGTTGTCTTTGTAGAAAAACTGCCTCAACAATCCTTTTTAAATTGCTTTTATGTCTTTTCAATTTTATGGTAACAAAGGTATTATTAATGATTTGTCATAAAGAGGAGAGAGGTTGAAGAAATGAGAGAAAAAAATAAACCGTGATCAAATGTTGAAACACAGGGTGAAGTTAAAAATGAATTTAAATTTATTTGGATTTAAAGTGAAATGGAAAGTCTTATATAGGAGGAAGTGAGGGAGCACCTAGATCCAAAACAATAATGGAAAATTGGAGAAAAAATGGGGAAATTAAAATTAGGTTTGGAAATGAATAATAAAAAAAATTAAGAAAAAAATAAAGGAAGAAGATGAATTTTGTTTTGTGTGTTGTGTTAGTGTATAATTAACGAATGAATGTGATATGTATCCTTAAATGAAAAAATTACCCTTTAAATTCCTTTAACTTCCTCTTTGGGTTTATAAATTTATCATTACAGAGAAAACTATTTTATGACAAATTATCCTTTATGACAAAATTACCTTTTAACTTCCTCTTTGTCTTTATAAATTTATCATTACTGAGGAAAAGTGTTTTTATATTTTATTTTTCTACTCATCACCACATAATAAAACCAACCTTCATGTACATTTGAGATCATTAACCGCTACATAATTTCTTGGTTTCATTCTCTCAACCGACCATCATTCTCTCGACAGTTACAATTTTATTTGCTCAACCGCTCATCATCCTTTTGGAAGTCATGATTTCATTCTCTCAACTACTCATCATCCTCTCGGCGGCTCTCAATGCTTTGAAATTAAAATTTATTCTATCTTCATCCCACCAAAGAAAAATTTAAACTTTAAGAGCTTTCATATGAAGGTTCCTCCTTATCCATATTCAATTATAACTTTTTTTCACCTTTCTCTTCCATAATATATTCATTAAACTTATTAATGGGGAAATATGTGAGGTGATAGAGAGTTGGTTGCAAAGGTATGATATGCGATCAAAGGGAGAGTCTTTGACAAGAAACATATAGGTTTTTGTAGGCCTATCCCATGGTGGAGATGAACACCAACGCAAAAGCATGGTGCATATACTACTGACTCAGAAAATGTCATTCATGGTGAAAGTGAGATTTTCTTTTACATATTCCGTAGTCTCTTTTATTTCATTTGTATTTGATTATATTTCTTCTTTTAATAATAAGAATATTTTAACCTCTGTTTTGATAATGGTTTTTCTATTTCGGAGCTTGAATATGGGAGATTATTTCTTTACATTTTTACGAACTGCGTTATTCATAATCAAATTTATCTTTGGTATATAGACGTTGTTAATAACAAAGATTCTCTCATTCTAAAAATCATAAAGGTTCAATATGGACACAAAGATGAATTTGGAGTGTTTCTCACTTCCCATTTTCTAAACAGCATCTAACTTGAATTGAAATATGTCAAAGTTTGTCTCTCTATTCAACTTAAACACAATATTTTCTCTTGCAATTACACATATTACACTTTTTTTTCCAAATCTATATTAACTTTTTTATTCTTGACAGTAAGATTAACATTTAGTTGTGAACATAATGCTATAAATATGAATATTTCGTTTACCTGCTATTGAATCAAACTCTTTTATTTGTTTAGTTTTTCTTTTCTGATGGTAAATACTAAATATAGAGTTTTTAATTAGTTTGGTGAATATATATATAGTTTATATAAGCATTTTGGTGTAGCTTTATGTTTGACGGTGATATAAGTGTATTTTAGGAACCACAATACAAGTTACAACAGAGGAGGTTTCAATGAAATTTTGGAGTTTGGTTTTATATTACTTTCCTTTCTCCATACAAAAGGACAATTTTCTCATTTGGAAAATCAAAAGTGAAGTAACAACGTTATTGTTGTTGTGTTGTAAACTTTTGATAAGAGATACTTTCTAGATAATGACTAAAGAATTGTAGGGTTGTCACTTTCTATCTTTTCTTTTTTCTTTATAATATTTCAACTTAATTTAGATTTTTTTTCCCAACTTTGGTTGCATTTTTCATATATTTATTTTTCAATATTTTCAATTATAGTGTAAAAATCATTTCAATGAAATCAAATGGAAAAGTCAAAAATAATGTTAGGCCTACTGGAATTGAAATGCATATTTTAGTATATGCAATGTATCCATTAATGCATCCTTATAAGATCAATCAATGTGAATCAAAATTTAATTAATAAAACAGAAAAATAAAATGATAGTATGTCTATTTAATTTAATCACAAAAAAATATCTATGAAATTTAATATATTTGATACTTTTATATAATTTTTTATTAATGTTCTTAAATTGTGAAGGAAGAGAGAGAGAAGAGAGAGAGAGAGAGAGGAGATAAATCATATCACAAAGTTTTTTACAAAAACAATTTATATTAAAATCAAAATTAAATTAAAATACACGTTTATATTTTGACACGTGTGAATATTAAAAAAAGCGGACAAATGGGCACGGGGTGCCCGTTTGGACGCTAGGGCTTTATGGGAATATATATGTTTGGGATGTTGTGTGACATTTCAGGGTTTGCCGTTATACCTTTAACACCTCAAAATTTGCCCTCCTCTTCTTGGGACTAGTTTAGTATATTGCATTTCATATTTTATGACATTAGGCATGGCATAGTGCATATCATGTGAAAATAAAGAAGGTCATCCTCCAAAGTCTTTTCAGAAGATGGAGAAACTGCATGCTTCAAGCCTAAAGGTTTTTTGTGAATGGATGATCAACCATCTGAGGGGTTTGTACTTCAATTAGGGTTTCCTGATCCTTCAAAGAGCTTGAACATTATCTTTTTTTCCAGGATATATCTCCATCATCATGGTTATGTCATCATCCAGGGTTTCATTGTGCTTTCTCAAGTTTCCTTGGGATTAGGGTTTTGACCTCTGGTCAACCCTAATCAATGGCTTTCTCTCAACCTGGGTTTCTCAAAGGAGATGAGGTATTCTATTGAGATGAGGATCACATGATTATCATAAGGAGCTTACCAGAGCTAGGGTTTCGTTTTTGAGCCATTTCCTCAGGTGGTGGAGGCTCAAGCTGATCAGAGCATTTCTAGGTCATCTATGAACCAGAAAGTCAACTGTAAAGTCAACTGAGGGTTGTGAAGTGGGGAATTGAGTTTCAACACTTCAATCCTGTTCAAAACAGGTTCATTTGTCATTTCAAATATCTATCTTGAAGAATTTGAAGTCAGGGCAAAAGTTTCCAAAAATGGAAAGTGACCTGTAATTGAAAGTTTCCAAAAATGGCAAGTTTTTGGTCCATATTCAACTTGACTTTGCAACATCAAAGAAGCTTCAAATGGATTTTTTATGAACATGAAAGTTGAAGATCTTTCTCTCCTCTTTTTAAAAAGTCCAAGATCATGATCATCTGATGATTGGTTGAGGAGTTATGGCCAAATGATCACAAAGTGTACATGGAAGTTCAACATGGCATAACTTTTGATTCAAAACTCCAAATTGAGCCACTCTTTTTGAAAAATGTTTGTCATGACCAATACTTTCCAAATCCACCATTGCATTGCATGAAAAAAGTTCATATGATCATGTGTTCATTCATGTACATTTTGGAGGGGAAAGTGATAATTCAAAATTGGATAATCATACAATCAAAATACCACTTGCACTATGTTTATTGGTTGGTTTTAAGTGAATCCAAGCTTTTGCATGAGAAAACTCACGTGTTGCATGGGCATAATGGAGCATTATTCATTTTTTGCAAAACACCTCTTATCTCCTTAATTTTCAATTAACCAAGTTTAAGTGGGATTAGCAAAGTGATTAGTACATGGTATAAATAGATAATCATAACAAAATTTGCTCATAATCACAATTCTAGATCTAGAATTCATCTTTCCCTCTCAATTTTCTCTCTCTTCAAAACCAAAAATTCTTCACATATTTCTGAAATTTCCTTGCATAATCATGATCATGGAGTGCTATTGAGCAAGATTCAAGGTTTAATTGGTGGAATTCAGTGCAAATTCGTGCATGCCAAGAGCTTGAACACATCAATGGAAGTTTGGAATTAAGTTGGATTTGGTTGGTTTCAAGTGTTGATTCCTATCCAAAGCTTCAAAAGAGGTGTTAGAGAGAAGATTTGGAGCTTGTGGAGGCTTGAACACGAGATTCCATCAACTGCCATTCCAAGTAAGTCGAAATTCGACCAGCTTATTTCTCCAATTCATTGCCATGAACATGTAGAGCTTGCTTCACTGATCATCCTGATATGCTTAGATTTAATTTGGTTAAGTATTGATCAAGTTATGTTGAATTCAAGTTTGAGTGTTAGAAATGTTTTTGATCGATCCAGAAAATATATGGAGAATTAGGCTTAGATATTAGGATATTCGTGATCTATGTGAAGAGACGATTCCAACCATATAACTATCATGAAATTCTGTAAAATTTAACGGTGGCACTCCGCCTGGCTGGCCGGAGAAGACGGTTGTGTCAGCCGTCCGCCACCGCCTGCAAAGGGCCTAGGGTTTCAAGCTTCAAAACGACTGCGCTTTGCCATTAGCGCCTTCAACCGTCCTAGCCTCAGTTCGATCCTGGCGCGCGTGTGTTTTTGATTTTCTTTTGAGCGCATGTTTTGACCCTTGCCTCCTGTGTTCGATTCCTGGTGGAGGTGTTTTGTGAAATTTATTTTGTTGAGCGCCTCTTGTGGACCTTGTGAACCTGAGTTCAATTCCTGAATGATGCATTTTCCATTTTGCATGTCAAAATCCATTTGCTATTATTTCAAATATTTTCATCAACTTGCAAAAATCATAAATAATAGTAGGTTAATCCAATTTGGTCCAGATTTTTTTTCACATGTTTGTTTGGATGTCTAGTATTTCTTGATACTAATTGCATGATTTTTGCTTTTCTGGATTTTTATTTGTTGATTTTTGTTTGCACATGATGCCAATTTGCTATGTTGTGCCAATTGATTTGTGAAATGCTCATAGTTTGTCCAATTGCCTTGAAATTTGACATGCTTGTTCATAACATGTGACATGGTTTTTTGGCTTTTGTTTGGCATTTTTAGCATTTGTTATTACTATTTTGTACACATGGACATGTGGTGTGACAATTTGTGTCACAATTTGGATGTAGCATTTGTGCATTTTCATTGGCTTATCATATGAACTCTTCTGGACCTAATTTTTTGCATGATGTATGTTCATGACATGTTGAATTCACATAAAAAATTTCATGATAATTGAATACATTTTTATTTTAATGTGGATTTTCTATGTTTGATGTCCAATTTTGATCACATTGTTTGCCTTTGCCTTATCTTGTTTAATTGATGGCTTTGCCTAATGAATTGGCTTTGATCCTTTTTAGGACTTCTTCTTGTTTGATTAAATGTGCTTCATGTGAAATATTGACTTCTGTTTTGACTATTCGACTTGCCTTTGACCCTAGTCTTTGCACTAGTGGTTTGTCCTCACCAATTGTGTTTGTGTTTCAGGTATCTAGCACTAATGGTTGGTTTGCTCATTATTTGAGATGCAAGTTGCTTTGTTTACTAACTATTGTTGTGTTGTAGGTCCATTGATGTGATGAACTCACTTGAGTGCTTACACTTGTGACTTGCATTGTGTATAATTGTTGGATGATTCCACTGTTGTCTGTTTGGATTTCTGAATACAATACTGATTGTTTGGCTTTTGTACAGGTACATTAGCCGCTTGCTAGCTAGCTTTCGCTTTGCTTTGGAGTGTGGTTGATACACCACTGAGGTTGTTTAGCCTTCTTACTCCATGTAGTCTGGAAGCCCTGTCACTTTTTTGGCAGGCATTTGGCTGAAGTCCTCCTTAAGAGGCAATGACTGTGATTATTTATATTTGTGCTAAAGACCTCCTTGTTGAGGTATGTTACTTGTTAAGTCCTCCTAAGTGAAGAGGCAATTGACAGATAGAAGGGACTAGTAGTCAGTCCCCTGTTAGTCGTTGAGTCGTTCATTATGCTCACACTACGTGCTGATGCTCTTGAACCTAACCCAAGATCTTGTACAGTGTCAGTCAAGTGGAATAGGGTCCCTCTTTCTGGACCCCCACGTCTTCTTTGATTTAAGCTCACCCAGGCCAGGGTTAAGAGCATGAGGTCTAATCCTCATTTCCTTTCATCAGCTTCACCCTAACTCTCAATGTTAGCGGTTAAGAGCTTCAGCATACCCCTACAGTTTTGGCTTGTTTGTCGAGGTTGATATGACCCCTTGACTAAAGCCCAACCATTTGTCTGAGCCTCTTGTTTGTATATAGAGTGTGATGATTGCTTGTGTGTTTGCTTTTGGTATGTTTATTTACTGTTTGAATTGACTTGCTTTCTGTGCGAGTTAGGTTCTGATTAGATACCTCAACCTAGGGCCATTGTGGATTGCATGACAACTATTAGGCTCGAGTCAGTCTCCCTTTCAGTTTGTTATTCCCCGGTCTCTGGTTAGGAGAGAGTTTCTCCCCTGTTAAGGGGAACTACGTAGCCCTGATTCTCATACCAGATGAGATACGTAGGCAGGAGATCGAGCGAGATCTCTCCGGGCAACCATTTGTTTTTGAGTGTGTTCATCCTTTTGTTTTGTGTGACAGCTATTAGGCTCGAGTTCCAGACTCCCTATTAGCTTGTCTGTTCACCCTTTTTATTTTTTATGTGTGTTTTGTGTGGCAGCTTTTAGGCTCGAGTTCCAGACTCCCTATTAGCTTGTTGATCTGATAACCTTTTTCTTTGGTGCTCGCTGGTTAGCGATTGTTTGTGTGTTTGGAGTCGGAAGTAAGTCCATCTATTGGCATTCTGTTTCCTGTTTATTTTAAGGAGTTAGATATAAGTCCAGCTATTGGCATTCTGTTTCCTTGTTGAGTTTTTCTTTTGACGTCTCAACGTCTCTTTTCGGTGTTTGTTTCGGTGTGCGTTAGCCGAGCTACGAATGTTCTGATTCTTTCTCTGGATAGAGAAGATACGTAGGCATAGGATGCGATGTCCTATCGAGCATGTTTCCCATTTCCTCGAACTACATTGACTCTGATGTTTGTTTCCGACAAACTACGTAGGCCCAGGATGCGACATCCTGCCGAGTCCACTTCCTCTGTCTTCTTTCACCTGTTTTATTATTCCAGTGCGTGCATTTTCTTTGAGCAGTTATTCAGCAACCTTATTCTATTCTTTTGAGCGTGGATCCCGTCGAGTACGACGGACGTGAGGGGTGCTAATACCTTCCCCTTGCGTAACCGACTCCCGTACCTTGCAATCTCTGGTCGTAAGACCGTTCCTTTCCCATTTCTTAGGTTAGTCCAACACTCCATTTCCGTCATAGGATGAATAGCATCGGTGGCGGCTCTGTAAACTCGTTTTTTTCCGCCGGTTGTTTTTCGCGTTGCGACAGCTGGCGACTCTGCTGGGGACTTTAAGTTGACCTCTTGCTGGTCCATCTTCCCTAAGCGAGTAAATCCTAGCGCTCTCTAGGATAGTTGTGGTTGCTTTTGCTGCCTTATTTATTGCATTTATGATTGTTGTACTGTGATTGTGCACATTTGCATATATGTTTGCATGCATCATATCATCATTGTGTTGGACTCTGTACAGGTTGGTTCCTCTGATTTGGGTAAAATAAAAGAATAAATGAGATAAAAAAAATTACTTAAAAGAAAAAGACTCTAAAAAAGGTTTAGGACTCTGATTAGTGTCTAATGGTCGTCCCCCAAATAATGAGAAAATGAGTCATATTTACATTAGGTCACTATAAATAGAAAAAAATTAATTGTGACAAAGTACAATCAATCAAAAATTAGATCTGAAAAAATTGACAAAATACATTGAATCTGAACACTTTTGATATTTTTTATTTTTAATAATTTTTCAATATTTTATGAATAAAATGCAAAAAAGTGAAAAAAATCAATTTTTAAAAATATATAAATTAAAAATACGAAAATTAATTAATAAAAGATAAAAAATGCAAATTTTAAATTTGTTGTGATTTTTATAATTAAAACACATAAAAAGGGAAAAATGCAGAAAAAATAGGAAAGATGAGAGTTAAACACATGACCTCTCCATTCTTACTTCTTAGACATCCTCTTTTACCAATTGGACCAATGTATTTAGTTAAAATAAAATGGAACCATAGAACTAATATCTTAATGAGAGTTAATTATATTAATAATATTAAAACCTCTATAATTTTATCAATTTACACTTTTATTAAGTAAATACTACCCCGAATTAATTGATTTTTTTAAACAAATAAGACATATTATCCTGATTACTAACCCTACTAACTTTCCCAAAAATTAATAGTAATACCCTTTTTTGCATGCTCCTACAAATTATGCTTTTTTAATAATAAAAAAATCTAAATAATACCCCTAAACTAAAATCAACTCCTAAGAGGGACTAAAAAATCAAAATGGTCTCCCTTTGACTTTTTAGGTCATTTGACCAGATGACTGGTATACTCTGGATGTGTTAGTGTCAACTGGAAATGAAAATTAAAAGGTGGTCAAATTTTGGGGTACGACAATTGCCCCTATTTAATCAGCTTCAAATTGAGAGGATGATGACGGTGAGCCTTCATCTTCTCATGGTGGAAGATGATTAAATATAGAGAGGGACCCTAGTTTTGACCACGTAGTCAGTGGATTCTGGGAATACGCAAGGATTGAATAATTCTTGATGCTTTATTGGCATGCATACCAACCTTTGATGGAACTCCAATAATACCCTGGCGATTAATTTCATCCCATCTGGGTGAAATTTGTATATAATTCCTGTGATCATCCGATCATGTTACCAAAATTGGGTAGGACTCTAACGACCCTCCGGTCGTTGTTTGATAAACCTTGGTAGAACCCCTGATAAAACTCCTAATAAAATCCTTGGCAAAACTCTTGATGAAACCCCTGATACAACTTTTGATGGAATCCCTGATGATAAAACCCTGATGAAACCCTTTGACAAATTCCTGATGGAACCCCTTGATTAATCCCCGATGATCAGTTTCATCCTATCTGGGTGAAACTTGCCTATGATTCCTATGATCATTTGATCATGTCCCTGGAGTTGGGTAGGACTTTTAGTGATACCACAATCACTCTGGCTGAGACCCCTCTACTGATACTCTGGTGAAGCCCCTTGATAAAGTTCTTGTAGAACCCCTTGATGGAACCATTTGATGAAACTTCAGATATAATCCCTAGATGAAACCCTTGATAAAATCCTTTTGATGATATCCCTTTATGAAACCCCTTGATAGAAATCTGGTGAAACCCATTGATGGAACCCTTTGATGAAACTTATGATATAACCCATTTTGATAGAATCCTTTGATGAAACCCTTGATAAAATCCTTGGTGAAACCCAAGGTGAAACCCTGGTGGAACCCTTTGATAAAACTCTGATGAAACCCTTATGATAAAAATATGATGAAATCCCTAATGAAACCCTTAATGGTACATTTGATGAAAACTCTTAATGAAACCTTTTTTGATCAATTTGAACCCTTCTGAGTGACACTTGCATACGATTTCCATGAGCATCCGATCATTTTATGAGAATCGGATAGTACTGTACTAATACCCTGATCACTCTGGATGAAACCTCTTGGTAAAATTCTGGTAGAACCCCTGATGGAATCTTTTGATGACATTTCTGATAAACCCTTTTGATAAAATCCCTTGACAAAACCCTTTTGATAAAATCCCTTGATAAAATTCTGGTGGAACCCTTTGATAGAAAATTCGGGTGAAACCCTTTGATAAATCCATGATGAAACCCCTTGATAATAACACTTTGTTGAAACTTCTTGGTAAAACCATGGTGAACCCTTGGTGGATAATGCTCTGATGAAAACCCCTTGATTGAACCCCTTTGACAAAACTCCTTTGATAATATCCCTTGGTAAAATCCCTTGATATAACCCCTTGATGAAAATCATTTATACTTCTGATGAAACCCCTAATAGAACTCCTGGTAAAAGCTCTTTAATGAAACCCTTGGTGGAACCCCTTGAAAAACCCCGGTGTAACCCTTTGATAAAACCCTGGTGTATTTGATGAAACACATCCCTTGTATGGGATAGGTTAATAAGCTGGAGATGTGAGAGGTGAAAACCTGCTCAATAGTTGATAATGATCATTCAGGATGACAAACTAATTGATATATTCCTTTGACGACTCATGGTAAGTGAGTTTACGGGGAAAGTCATTTATTGAAAAGGTTCTATGAAGATGGTTACTTATTGAAAAGGTGTGAGTGGAATTAATTCTATGGTGAACTCTTAGTGAATGCTGAAGATGAGGGAAGAATTCAACAAAATAACTCTAAGATAGATAGATGTTGTTGATTGCGAAAATTAGGGGTTTTTTATAGTTGAATTTTGGAAATTAAGAGAAAAGTTAGTTTAGATTGGGATGGTATGAGTCATTGGACTGTAATCCGTGGCAGAATAAGGATAATTTTCTCTCTCTCTCTCTCTCTCTCTCTCTCTCTCTCTCTCTCTCTCTATCCGTGGCAAAAAAAGTCTCTATCCGTGGCAAAATTATTATTTGCAATCATACACCCTAGAGTTATCCTTAGTTTAGATTGGGATGGTATGAGTCATTGGACTGTAATCCTCTCTCTCTCTCTCTCTCTCTCTCTCTCTCTCTCTCTCTCTCTCTCTCTATATATATATATATATATATATATATATATATATATATATATATATATATATATATATATATATATATATATATATATATATATATATATATATATATATATATATATATATATATATATATATCACACACACATGTTTAAGTAATAATTTATTGTAACATGTTGAAAGTGAATATTTATCATCTTAATTATAAAGAAATAAAATAAACATTCCTATCTTTTCCAACCAATTTTATCTTTTGTATTATTAAATTTCTCCCTATTTTCATTTGAATATCTATTTTTACTTTCTAACTTTTTTTCTAAATCTCTTATTTTCCTTTCATTTCACACTATTGACCAACATTATAAAGAACAACACCAAAAATGTTGCAAATGTAATCGGTATTTAATTCACTTGTAATAGAGTGTTGGATGCTACAGCGGTCAATAAATCTATGAAACATCATTAAAAAAAGAAAGTATTTGCATATAATATTTTGATAATCATGAAAGTAATAAATAGTACATAATCAGCGCTATAAGAAAAGCACCTGATAGTCAACAAATCCATAGTCTATCAATTTTTGCACCACCATATCTCGAAAAACTCATCTTCTGCACCATCATATCTCGAAAAGCATGTCAAAATAAGAAATGATCAAATAAACTTTTATGCCCCACGTCTTGCTCAACAGTACCAGTCTCAATTGGGAAGCCTACCTTAAGGTTTTGAAAGACGGTAATAAACTTCTGAATCACTAAATCCAATACTAAGAACATGCATTTTTTTCTTCTTTTTCCCTTTCATTCTCTCTCTAAATTTTTAATTTTTATTTTGCTTTTGATGAGTGGAATAATTTAATTTTAATAATTTATTTTGCTTTATTTATAAGTTTGATTTTAATATAAATAATTTATATGATGAAACCTATGGTATTTATTCAGATACATATTAAGTTTTATTTGCAATATGTAATATTCGCGCATTAAATTTGCTTTGAATTGAGAAAACTGCATTGTGACGTGACTTTATTCAATCAGTTTTTTTCAAGCAAATCAATAATGTGAGTGGAATAATTTTGTGGTTAGGAATACTGTATTATAGAACAAGAAAATAGGTTACACAAAACTTAAATTTTGTCTTTATATATTGTTATATATTATTCAAAACCATAAGAAGATTTAGATAAATGAGGAAAATAAGTGAACTATTTGCTTTAATTATATTAAATGAGGAAGTTGAATATTTTGATCGGTAACAGTAATCCATGAATAATGGGTTGGTTGGAATAAATGTATAATTGGAATGCAAATAGGTCACTTCAAAATAACATATCCCCATTATAGATAGTTATAGATACACTAATTAGAATTTATTAGAATTTAAAGTAAGATGTCATAGGTTCTCTCAAACACTTCAGTGTTAT
Organism: Lathyrus oleraceus; assembly: GCF_024323335.1. NCBI lineage: Eukaryota > Viridiplantae > Streptophyta > Magnoliopsida > Fabales > Fabaceae > Lathyrus > Lathyrus oleraceus. Next base: position 476,713,980 of record NC_066585.1, read on the forward strand.
CAAAGTCTCTTTATTTATTTATTCAATTAAGGTGTGTATGTCTTGTACGAACTTTTTTTTTACATATATCCTCTGAAAAGAATATTGTTTGAACAATATTTTTAGAAATAGAAGTAAGATGATAAAATTTTAAGATAAATTCCAAATAAACAACATTGTTCTAGGAACCAATTTAATAATGCAAAGGGTATATTATAATAATTAAAAATCGTATTGTACTTCTAAGTTGCTAAATTCTATATTGTTTTAAATTGTTTCCTATTTTTTTTCTTAGTATCATATCTCTCATATTATTTATCTTAATTTATAATCTCTCTCTCCACCTTTTTAGTATGCATACATGTAAAACAATTTTTTATCCATAAATCTATTTTGATTTTTAACTAAATAGAAAAGAAAGACGGGAAATTTTTGTCCATAAATCTATTTTGATTTTTAACTAAATCAAGATAAATTTTATTAAAATGACAAATAGTAATCATTAATCATCTATTACGTAATACTATATTCTTTAAAAATTAGAAATAATATAATAATGCAAAATAAATTGAACCAATTTTTTTAGGTGGTTTTATTGATGCATTATTTGTAACGGTTAAATGGAAGAACATGGAGGGTATATTAATGGTAACTACCAAGAAATTATTATCACACAATTTTGTTTTATTATTTATTAAAAAATTAAAAGATTAAATAAGGATAATTTTGGAAAAAATAAAAGTTACTCCAAAATATTATATCCCCTTTATCTATAGTTATTTTGTAACTGTTAAATGGAAGAACATGGAAGGTATATTAGTGGTAACTACCAAGAAGTTATTATCACACAATTTTGTTTTATTATTTATTAAAAAATTAAAAGATTAAATAAGGGTAATTTTGGAAAAAATAAAAGTCACTCCAAAACATTGTATCCCCTTTATCTATAGTTATTTTGTAACCGTTAAATGGAAGAACATGGAGGATATATTAGTGGTAACTACTAAGAAGTTATTATCACACAATTTTGTTTTATTATTTATTGAAAATTAAAAGATTAACTAAGGGTAATTTTGGAAAAAAAATAAAAGACACTCCAAAACATTGTATCCCCTTTATCTATAGTTATAGATTATAGATAGATTATAGATAAAAGATAATTTATTGGATAATAAAATATATATTTTTTAATTTACTAAACAAATAAACATCAAGACTTTCTCTTTCTCTTCCCCTCCCCTCCCATGTCTCTCTAAATAATAAAAGAGAGATAATAAAGAGTATTGTCTATGTTAATTGTAACATGATATCTATAATTATAAATATTAAACATTCCTTTATCTATTATAAATTATTGTAGGAGATAGATTATAATATTAAAAACTAACTCCACTTATTAATAAAATATGGTAAAATTATATGCATGTTAGTGTGATAAAAGAAGTTTAAAAAAAAGAGAATTTATGTCGAAGGCAATCAACGTGTAATATATCAGTGACCGTTTTAGTTCTCCGTCATTAGTAATTTTATGATGAGCAATATTTTTTTAAGATGCAATTGCATAAATTTGCAAGTGAAAAAGTATACATACTTATTAGATACTATTTGTTCAACAAATTTACTCTAATCAATTCTTTGCATCTAAATAAAGGGAAGGTGAAGTTAAGAAACTTATATATTGACTTTGCTAAAAAGAAGTACATTGTATTTTTCTTTTTACAGGTGTCTTCTTGCAATATTACATCAATTCTCTCTCTCTCTCTCTCTCTCTCTCTCTCTCTCTCACTCTCACACACACACACACACACACACATATATATATATATATATATATATATATATATATATATATATATATATATATATATATATATATATATATATATATATATATATATATATATATATATATATATATTATGGATTAATCAATGGAATCCTCGTGAATCAATTTTTAGTTACTTAATACAAAAAATAAAATTAAATGTACAATTTAAATGTATAATAGAAAGTAGAAAAAAGAACAGTTTATTGTGCTGACTCTCTTCAACGTGAAAGAATCTCATCAATAGGATTGCAAGTCTGTTGTAAAAAGTCAACCATTCATTTCTACACCATTTTTACACTATTTAGTTTTTCATAATGTAAAACAAAAACAATATTATAGAAATTGTTTCAAAAATAAGTATAAATTTTTTTTATGAATAGGAAGACAATAAAGGTGACAACATTGACTGTTTCATCTCTGAAAAATACGATTATAAGTACCAAAGAGTCTATCCCATTTGAGTCTTCATTATGTATGATGAAAATAAAAAGCGGTTAAGATTTAAAAACACATTGAAAAACTGCCAAGAGGATGAAGAGCGATTGAACAATTTCTGAGAGGATGAAAATTATTGAGCGAGTTGAACAATTTCCAAAGGGAATGAGCATGATGAGTAATGACTGACAGTATGAAATCGTGAAGTATGCAGAGGAAAAATAATCACAATTGTAAAAAAATTTCATTGAAAAATAGAAAAACAGTTTCTTTGTATGATAAATTTGTAACATTGCAAATTTAAGATAGAAGTTTCTTTTTTATAATAAATTTCAATTGGGAGAGGAGGGAGTTAAAGGGTAGTATTAAAAACAATAAAAGAGCCATACCAAAAACTTGTATTTCCTTTATATATAGGTATAGATTATAGATTTATTTCATTGTTTGAATAAGAAAAGTATACATTTGTAATTATATGTAATATATGAAACATATATCATTAATCATTAATTCTATGTTAATACTGTAATTACATTTTTTATTTTCCAAACAATAGATGGAAATAGTTAACTATATTTTATTGTCACGGTTGGATATAAAATCAACTCATTTTCTTGGCAAAAAAGTGTATGTTAAGTTATTTCACACAAATTAAAAAGAATTTATTAGTAAACTCCCGTGCCCGTCTGCCCGCTTTTTTTAATGCGCACAGCAGAAAAAAATAAGTGTCAGTGTTTCTTTTTATGAGGTTTCTATTGTAGGTCGCATTAAAAATAATATTATTACATTTTGAAAATGGTAAACAAAGATATTCAAAATTATATCGAAGCATGCAAAATACTATTGATACTATGTAATCAATGACGTTCTTTAAGAGGAATGTCGAACATGAAATCTTTATTCGAAGTATTTTCTTTTTCCCTACAATTGTTTTCCGTAGTAAAGAAAAAATGTAAGATTCTCAAATTAGAATTTTTTTTAGAGAAAAAGATAGTAAAATTAATAGTAAGTAGTGTAATATGGTTTTTTTACCTTATAAAGATTCGAATCAATTCTTCGTACATCCCTTTATCAATGCGCTATTGAGATTTAAAAAACTACAAATACATGACGGAATGTCATATCATCAAAGAAATACATTCAAAACATTTGACTCGCTTGAATATAATATGGGTTATTGTGACAAAAAAAATGTATACCCGGAGAATGCAAAATACTATTATATCATCCTATTTTTTTTATCTTTTTCTCTCTCTCACTAATTCTCCATAATTATCGGTGAGTATTATTTCTTTCTCTATGATTTGTGTTCCTTATTATGTTTCAAAATTTTATTTTGGAATTTATGTTCTTTAGTGTTTTTGGCATGAGGATGTAATGCACATCACATGCATATTAAAATAATTAAACATCTCTTCAACAATGTAGTAAGAATGCAACAGTAATAATATTTGATCTTCATCTTTTCTTTGATAAAGAGGGGATACTACTAAATGAAGAGAACTTATGATATAGATGATAAGATTATATCTACATCTTTTCTTCATCTTTTCCGTAATTATATCTACACATTCTACTCCAAATTAAATTATATAGATGATAAGATTAATCTATTTTTATAGACTGAATAATGTCTTTTTATTGATAACTTTAAAAATAACATATCTATTTTAATTTTCAAACATTGACATAATACTACATATTATAAATAAAATTTAATATATATTTGACCAGATATCACATGTTTGATCATATAAATAATGTATATTAAAATAATTTTTTTCAAAAAGACATTGTTAATATTTCTACGCATTTGTGCAATAAAAAATATAACAATGTCACTTAATGTCTCAGTTAATGTTTATGTTTAATTATTTATTAAACACATTTTGTCTTATTTTATCTAAATTTTGTTATGATTTTTCACTATCTATAAAATTATATAAAGACAAAACTTAATTTTGGTGTAACGTATTTTCTTTTTTTCATAATATATGGTATTTCTAATCACCAAATTATTCCACTCACAATTGGTTGAACAAAGTCACGTCAAAATGCGGTTTTCTCAATTCAAACAAAATTTAATGCGCGAATATTACATATTGCAAACAAAACTTAATATGTATCTGAATAAATACCAATATAATTCATCATATAAATAGTTTATATTAAAATCAAACATATAAAAAAAGAAGCTATTAATATTTTCACGCGTTAGCGCAGTAAAAGAAAGCGGACAAACGGGCACGGAGTGCCCGTTTGAACGCTAGTTAAAATAAATTATATTGGGAGTAAAAAATACTGCATATTAGAAAGTTACAATAGAAAATCAAAAGTAAGATAGAAATATAATAGAATTTAAAAAGTTCAACAAAAAAATAGTATGCTGATTGAGAAAGAGATGAAATCAAAAAAAAAAAATAGAAGAGGATTTTTAATTTGTGTCATCATTCAACGGTTAATGGAAGTTATAGATTTTTTTTTGTGAGAGATGGAAGTTAGTTAATCAATTGATAACCAACAAAAGATACTAATCACTCAAGTTATTTATAAAAAAGATAAAGGGTAATTTTGGAACAAATATATGCCACTCCAAAAACTTGTATCCCCTTTATATATAGTTATAGATAAAATTGGATAATAATTTTATTAAAAGGATGAATATTATTTTTGTCTACTGACATAGAATCTTTTTTTAAATGAGAGAAACCATCACAAAATCAAAGTTTGTTTGAACGATCACAAAATTAAAAGAAACCACCAAACTCAAGTTAGAAAGGACGACACAACCCTCCATGCTTTAACCGCGAATGAAGATTCTGTTTGATAAAAATTACGGTCGATTAATAAACTACCTTATAGTTTATGATTGATGACTGGTAACTGATGGTTTATAGCTTATTGTGGATGATTGATGACTGATAATTGATAAGATAATTGAAGAATTAGGTAAAATTAACGATTCAACTAACTTATAAATGTAAAATGACATAAAACATATTTATTACATATTTATTTTATTTTAAATTAAAATAAATTATAAAGGATAAAATATGACTTTTGTGAAATGATAATGATAAAAATGGAAGAAAAAATGATAAGCTATAAGTTAATAAAACAGACTATAAATAAGCTCATGATGAAAAGATCATTACCAAATCGATCGAAATTGTCATATTGACTTATAAACTATAAACTATAAACTATAAATAAACTAGAAGCTCGCCAATATGACTTACCAAAAAGAGCCAAAGAGCATCCCTCCTTTCGAAGTCCTCAATCTAACATGTCTCAGATTCGTAATTATCGAAACCTCAGAACCAAAAAAGGAAAAGGTATTAGAAGAAGTTCATTTGAACACGATCAGAGAGAGACTCATTAAGGTTTGAACTCACCTGAGAAGGCTATGAAAAATCACATTCTAAACCTTCAGGGCAAGCTCCCCAGCTACATCAAAACAACTTTGACTAAGCCATTGATGTAGCTTTTGATATGTGTTTTCTGAAATTTGTTCTTGAGACAGATAGTAAAATGATGGAAATGATGATGAACGAAGAAAACTCCCAGAGAACCATTCTTGGAATGATAAACAACATATATATAAAAGTTATGTTATAAACGTAAGAGAATTTATCGACATCAGATAGACTCACAAACATGATAAAAATATAACAAGCAATAAATAAAAGTGTAATGATAAAATATGTTCGATTAACTATATCACAAATAATGTCATGACCACACCATATACATATTATAAGTTACGATAATGTACAATGCGCACAACAGAGAAAAATAAATATTTGTTTTTCTTTTTATGAGGTTTCTATTGTAGGTCGCATTAAAAATAATATTATTACATTTTGAAAATAGTAAATAAAGATATTCAAAATTATATCGAAGCATGCAAAGTAATATTGATACTGTGTAATCTATGACATTCTTTAAGAGGGATGTCGAACATGAAATCTCTATTCGAAGTATTTTCTTTTTCCCTACAATTGTTTAAGAAAAAATGTAAGACTCTTAAGTTAGAAATTTTTTATCGAAAAAGATAGTAAAATTAATAGTAAGTAGTGTAATCAAGTTTTTGTTTACCTTATAAAGATTATAATCAATTCTTCGTACATCCCTTTATCAATGCGCTCTTGAGATTTAAAAAACTACAAATACACGACGAAATGTCATATTATCAAAGAAATACATTCAGAACACTTGACGCGTTTGAATATAATATGGTTTATTGCAACACAAATAATACCTGGAGAACGAAGATACTTTGTTTTAGTCTAGATTTGGTAGAACAACAATTATGACTTGTTTCTGAATTATCTGGATTTCTGGTAAATAAGGAAAACAATGGACTTAGTAAATGTATATGGTTTTATTTACATAAACTACAAATAGCATTTAAATTCATGCACTCAAAAATAAACTAGAGTAAAAATATTCTTAAATGAATTAAATAAAAACCTCTCCATCCTTTGAGATATTATTTCTCTTTTCATCATTTTCCAAAGTTGTGTTTTATCTGTTATCACTGTGGAGCTCCAACCGATAGAGTAAATTTTCAAACGTTTGACCTGTTTCAATGAGAATGATAAAAATGTTTCCGAAAGAGTGATGATAATGAAAGAAACAATTTTTTATACATATTACAGAAAAGATAAATACACCTTATTGTCGAGTTTGCCGATGGATGAAATGCTTTGTTCATCCTTCCATGTGTTCAATTTTTCTTCAAAGTCTGTTATCTAAAATTTATTGCATAAGAATAGTGAGAATAACTATCACCCCATTTATATCTAACGTAAAAGCAGAAAATAAATTATTAAGTATAACTTACTTTAATGTCGAAGCAAGTTTCAACATTCTTTCGTCTCAACTCCTTACATAATTGAAAGATTTCACCTTGTTCTAGTTTGACGGTATATTAAAGCAAAAGAAAATTATATTTAGTTATTATCTATCTATGATATAAAGAATACAATATAAGTTTGGTATGTCGTGTAACCAAAATGAGAATCAACGTGTGAGCAATTTTTTCAATGTACTTAATAAATACCTGCGGGTGCGATAAAAGAATTTGTTTGTAGACTACATTTTTTGTGCTTTCACCATCTTCTCCTTTCAATTTTCCTTCCCTAGTTAAAACTCTTGTTGTAGTCTGTGAAACACCCCTGGATAAAGCCACATATAACTGTCCATGACTAAAAACATGTCGTGGAAGATATATTCCAACATTTGGAATGGTTTGTCATTGTGATTTATTTATTGTAATTGCAAAACTTAGTCGCACAGGAAACTGCTTTCTACTAAGGACAAAAGGCAGTCCATCCCTTGCAGATGTTTTTATTTTAATTCTATGCAAAAAAACACGTTTTCCTGCGTTGCTTCCTGTCAAGATTTCCACATCCAACATATTCATAAATAAACCATGACATAATAACCGGAGCCCATTACACAATCCATATCTAGGTACTGCTACATCCCATTCATTGAGATTATTTTTCATATATCATAAATGTAAAGTTCTGTATAATGTAATCCATTATAATTCATTATTTGTATAAATATTTTAGGCTAAATAAATCAAATGACTTTAGTAATAAATGTTTAATTTATTGAAATGTAAAAAATCTTTACACCGTTAATGCATATCAATTAATTCTGTATATTTGACCTACATGGCCTCACACAACCAACTCCTCGCTCATGCAGCCGCTGTCAAAATTTATAGAACCAACTATCAGGTACAGAGCCTTAAATGGAAATTTTGTTATGCTTGTCCATAAAATCATCTAACTCGAAATAATGGAAGCAGGCTTCTCAAAACGGTTCAATAGGCATCACCTTAAACTGTCACTGGTTTTTGCCTTTCTCAAATGACACATTAGATCATCAAGCTGCTCAACGCGCTCTTGATTTCATGTTTGGATGGTAATGGCTATTTCCTATCAAGTTTTCTCTTAACCCTGCATTTGTTCATATTGTCCGCAAAATCACGAATCACGACATAATGGCAACCGAATGTTTATGTTATGCTTCAAGCTTGTTAAGGAATTTGTTTGTAGGTTTATGCAGCCAGTGACAACAGGAGAGTATCCACTAAGCATGGTGTCTTTTGTGGGAAATCGATTACCAAAGTTCACTCGAGAGCAATCCAAGATACTTACCGGCTCATTTGATTTTATTGGAGTCAATTACTACACCTCAAATTATGCGGCCAATATACCACATTCAAATAACGACACAAGCAAATCTACCTATTTCAAGGATACTCATGTCAACTTAACAAGTAGGAATTTCCACCTTGTTCAAAACTCATGAAGAATTTTGCTTTGATTTTTTCAATGAAAAGAGGATAATTCCTTGTTCATTTTGCTTTGGTTGAAAATGAATTGCACAGGAGGTGATTCGGGGACAGAACCGTATTTGACTTCGCACTACCAACTTCTTGCTCATGCTGCTGCAAAACTGTACAAGACCAAGTATCAGGTCCTTTGCATTATTGAATTGTTTTAAACTTAAAATATTTTTTCGAAATCTGCGGTGAATCTTTAGGTCTTAAAGTACATGAGAATTGAACATCTCTAATAGAAGGGTGAAGCATTACAAAACCATGCACAATTGCTATATGGTGGTAGAAAATGCTTCTTTTTTTAGTCTGAACATATTGAAGCTGTTGCTAATTAAAAAACTTTTTTTTTATAATATATAGGCATCTCAAAAGGGTTTACTAGGGATTACCTTAAACTCTGATTGGTTTGTGCCTGTGTCTAAAGAGAAAGCAGATCGTGATGCGGCACAACGAGCCCTCGACTTCATGTTTGGATGGTAAAGATTAAACTTGACTATTCCTTGCTCAACAAGAGAGATTATATTAAAAATTTGAAAATATGATCATTAGGGGGTATTATAACTTATTCTACTCAGTAAGAAAATTGTGGACCAACTACATATTCATGTGAAGTTACGAGAATAATGACTGTAAACCATTTCCCAATATTGTCACTATTAATGGATATACCACAAGATTGGTATGTTGGTAGTCATTTTTATGTAGACTGATTTGTGTTGTTTACACAAACTATATATTTTCTTGGGAGCATGTAGAAAGTTGCATGCAAACTTCATAAGATTTCAGTTCACCTTGTTTTTTGAATTTAAAAGAAACAGTTATGTATGACCAGCTGAATTCAAATGCAGCTATGTACCATTTCCGCAAAGTATTAGGAGATCAGAAGAGTATTTCTTTGATTCTATCTGCACTTTGCATTTTGCATCAGGTACATGGAGCCAGTCACCAAAGGTGAGTATCCAAAAAGCATGCAATCCATGGTGGGAAAACGGCTACCAAAGTTCTCCGAAAAAGAATCAGAGCAACTTAAGGGGTCCTTCGATTTTCTAGGTCTAAACTATTATTCATCCTTTTATGCTGCTAATGCACCTCACCTACGGGGGGCTGAACCAGCCCAACAAACTGATGCTCTTGTTAATGTTACAAGTAATTATCAGTTAATTATATGCTTGCACTAGTTAATTTAGTTCCAAAAAGTCACCAAACAGAATTAAAATAAAACTAATAATACCTAATCTTTTGAACTTTATTGTTTATTATTTTTGAATGACAGATCAGCATGATGGAAAGCTCCCTGGTCCAATGGTATGTACTTCATCATTGCATTGCCAACTAAATTACATATCAATTATTTTCATTTTTTATAATTTATGCATGTCTAAAATATAAAGATAACTTTATTATAATTATTTGTAGGCTGCTTCCAGCTGGTTGTGCATTTATCCACGATTTCGAGAACTATTGCTTTTCATAAAGAAACAGTACAACAAAAATAGATTAAACCAATCCTGCATGAAGCGCTAGCAACGGAGTTTTAACATCTTCCACGTTTTTGATCATACACACATCAGAAGCATCCTCGACGGCATTAACATCACCATGCGCTGGCAAAGGGTTACTTTTGACATTGGGTCCGACGTCTCGAAATGAAAGAATCTTCTTCTCAACCAGGTCTCGCACAATATGCTTTAAAGCATAACATCCTTCTAAATCATGTCCAGGGGCACCCCCATGGAAAGGACAATGGGCATCTGGATTGTATCATGGAGGTAAAGGATTTGGTGGAGGACCCAAAGATCTGGGCGTCACTAACCCTTTCTGTAGTAACGATGGGTACAACTCAGTGTATGTCATAGGGATTGAAGCAAACGGAACTCTACCTCTTTGTACCCTATTTTGATTTGGAGGATTTTGTGGACGAGGAGCCGGTGCCCTTGGCTGTTGATAAGTAGGTGGCGCGGGCGCTTGCTGGTATACTGGTGCTTGTTGAATAGGTTGATTAACATGTGCTTGTGATTGGTTGAAATTTGGTCTGACAGCTGCCACATATGGTTGTTGGACATATTGTACTGAATAAGTTGGTTGTTGTTGAGCAAATTGGTGTTGTTTCTTCCATGGATGACTCCTCCTTTGACTGGTTGACACTGCATTTGTATCACCCTCCTTCTTTCTTTGAAATCCTCCAGGAAACTTTTTGGCATTACTACCAGATGTTTCAGAGGTAGTCATCATCTTTCCATTCTTCAATCTTAACTCGACCTTTATGCCCACGGGGACCAGGTCAGAGAAGCTCGCAGATACACTACTCACCATTCTTTCATAGAAAATAGGTTTGACTGTATCCATGAACCAATCCGCTAACTCCTTCTCAGCCAGAGGTGGTTCGACTTGCGAGGCCACTTCCCTCCATCGTTGCGCGTATTCCTTAAAAGACTCCTTATCTTTCTGGGACATGTTAAGCAATTGCCTCCTATCTGGGGCCATATCCATGTTATACTTATAATGTTGGATGAAAGCATCAGATAAGTCTTGGAAATAACGAATCCTACTCTGATTGAGGCTTAAGTACCATTTAGAGGGAGCACCCCTCAAGCTGTCTTGGAAGCAATGTATCATAAGTTTGTCATCCTCTACATGCGCAGCCATTTTTCGATAGTACATGATAAGGTGACTCTTAGGACACGAGTGGCCCTCATACCTATCAAAATCTGGGGTCTTGAACTTTGCAGGAATCACAAGACCTGACACTAAGCACATCTCCTTAGCAGTAGCACCAAAAACTTGGTCACCTTCCATAGCCCTCAATCTTTTCTCAAGCATCTGGTAATTCTCCTTCATCCCTCTTATGTCTTCCTGCCTTTCCTCATCTTCGTCTGAAAAGTCCGGAGCATGTTGTTGATCCTCAAAGTAAGGTTGCACATGTGCACGAACGAGAGGAGGTGCGAACGTGTGGACCACTGGATGATTTTCATTGATGGTCGGTAGAGGAGCTGTCTGCTGAGCGGATTGTGCAAAACCAGGGGTGCCTTCAACTGGAGGTGTGAAACCGGGAGGTAAACCATAGGTTGGCCAGGTTGTTGGTACTGTCCTTGCAGGTTGGGGTTCAATTGATGGACCGACGATTTCTAAAACAACCGTCGTTTGGGCGTCCAACTTTGCCCTGATGACCTGTAGTATTTCCATAACTTGACCCATGTTTCCACATAGGTCTTCGAGTTCTGAGCTTACTCGCTCCAATTCGTGCTCTTGATCTGCCATTCATTGACGAGCTCTGGCACGAGTATTATACTGGTGTTGAAAATTCAGCATGAAACTGGAGGAAGAAAGGACAGAATGAGACTCTGTTTTGAAAATGCATGAATGCATGTATGGATGCATTTTGTTTGCAAAACTCTTGGTTAGTTTCAATCATTCATTTCAAAAATGTCACAACACTTGTTCGCAAATATTTAAAATAATAAGGAAATGAAACACAATAAAATGAATCTCAAAAGCGATTTTCATTAATCTCATATCAAAGTTCAAATACAAACAACGTGCTCATGGCTTATGGGCTTTCCGAACCGTAGCAAGGTCGGTAGTTAACCCTTCTAACATTGCCTTACAAAACTTAATGAAATTAAAGACTTGATGCGGGGTGTTCTCTGGACACATGCACCAATCAGCTTCTTGCAGCTTCTCAGATAGTTCTCGCATGATGGAACTCGCAAATCCAGACAACTTCAGAAATTTGCCCTTCCACTCAATGTAAAGCCCTTGGAGATCTTGGATGATGCGCAAGTCTTCAGCCTTGGTCACCTCTATGTCCCTATAGAGGTTTCTCCAATATCTGCATTCACCTAGCAATACCATATAGGCAGCATCCTGATCCCCACCTTCAAGTGCCTGGATTCTAGCATCGGCTCGTTCCAAATGATATTTCAGCCGTGTGCAAACTCTTTCTGACTCTTCAGTCTTCAGCTTCTCGCGTTCCAGAGTATCCTTGTATTTCTGAATGGTATTCTCCAGTTCACGAGTACGAATCTCAGAAATCAGCCGTGCTTCCCTTTTCATTTCAAGGGTCAGTTCCAGAGTCTTGTTGAGTTTTTGAATCCGGAGTAGAGCTCTATCCAACTCCTCTTCCTTTGATTTGAACACAGATTTAGTGCTATAGAGCGCTTGTCCAAACTTTTCTCTCCTTGCTTCAGACTCTCTAGCTCTTTTGTTGGAGATTTCAAGCTCTTTGTCTTTCTTTTGTTGATCGTCTTTCAAGTTCCCATTCTCTATCGAGAATCGGCCAAGCCTGATTCTCAAATCAACATTTTCCAACTCCAACTCCTTGATACGGGCATTGAGCTTCTCTACATCTTCAGGTAATATGGGTTCTGGCTCAGGAACCAATGGATAGATAGAAGGATCAAATGGAAAAGGGAGTTTAATCATCTGAACCCTCTCTCTAACCCAACAAGTGTAAGGCTCTTGGGCAATGACATTTCTCTTACCCAACTCCTTACCTTTTCTGATAACTGCTCGCCAAGACCTCTTGATCTTCTTCACCATGGGATGATCTGCTTCAACACTATGTAAGACGAAAGGCTCTAGAGCTTCAGCTTTTGGAGGGCCATTCATAGGGTACCCATGCTGCCTCAGAGATAACACAGGGTTATAGTTGATGCAACCCTTAGTTCCTATCAAAAGCACATTGGGGAAGTTTCCAATGCTGACAATCACATTCTCGGTTTGCCAATCCCTGATATACCACTTAACATGACTGGAAGTGAGGGAATCTAACTTCTGGAAGGGCTTGAGTTCTTTTGAGACAAAAGGACCTTCTTCGGGCATATGGGATCTAAACCAGGCATGCAACAACTGCGCACAACATAAGACGATCCCTCCCTTCTTCTCATGACGATCATGGAGAGTGTAGTAGAGATCTGCCAAGAGGAACGGTACAGGGTTACCAGAGAGGAAAATTCTCACCGCCAGGTGGTCCACAAAATGGTCAATATTTGGGAAGAGAACTATCCCATATACCAACACGGCTAACACAGCATACAAGGCTTCCCAATTCCCTTCTTTTTCCATCTTCTTGGCCTGATCTTCCAAGAACTTCCTAGAAAAACCACTGAAAGTTCCTTTCACATCCCAATTGTCCACGACCACTACGCCAAACAAGACCTTAGACAACGCTTTTTTTAGCCTTAGACAGCGCTTTAAAGCGCTGTCTAAACCTCCGCTGCTAAAGGTTTAGACAGCGCTTTTTTGAATCTTAAAAGCGCTGTCTAAGCCCCCCCCCTTAGACAGCGCTTTGGCCAAAAGCGCTGTCTAAGACCCTCCTATTTTAATTTTTTTAGGTATACCTTAGACAGCGCTTTTCAAAAAGCGCTGTCTAAGCCTCCCACCTTAGACAGCGCTTTGGCCAAAAGCGCTGTCTAAGACCCTCCTATTTTAACTTTTTTAGGTATACCTTAGACAGCGCTTTTCAAAAAGCGCTGTCTAAGCCCCCCCCCCCCTTAGACAGCGCTTTTGCCAAAAGCGCTGTCTAATCCCCCCCTTAGACAGCGCTTTTTACAAAAGCGCTGTCTAATGTATATATGCCATTTTGGCCTTTTTTCTACCAATTTTTGGCTAACAAATATATATATATACCAATTCAAACCAACTTTTTTTATATTAAATTCAAGATCAAGCAATTAAGATCCAAAGTAGAAATAGTTTTAAGTAAACCACATAGAACATTTCAAGTTTCTAGCCACTGCATCTGTCAACAGACATTTTCAGTAGTTGTGATGAAGTTACCTGACCTCATTGTAACACATGTAATTCAATACAGAACAATTAAGATTATATATTAAAAGTTTTAGATCAAACATCAAACACTGCAACTGTTTTATTTTCAAAATACATAGAAACTTTTAGCATAGAACTAGAAAGCTAGACATGACAATGTTGTTAAGCAGAAAGACCAGCTTCTTCGAGCAGCTGTTTCACCTTAGTGATGTAATCACTCATTGCTTCATCCTTGGATTTTCCTGCAAAATAAATAAATATAATTTTGACTGTTGCATTGAAACTATAGATTGACGATGTCTTAGTGTCGTGTTTGTGTCGGTATTTCATAGCACAAAAGCACCATAACAAAATATTCACACTAAAAACCGAAACTTATAACTTTTTCTACCTTCAACAGCCTTCCATGCATCCCATTTAGCTCTGTCTTTCTGGCTGAAAATCCCAGGACGAGCTGTAAATCATACACAAAATCATGAACAATCATAATCCATAAGCCTTATTGCCTAGGGCATTTCTGTATTAGCCTACTTGAGTTTATCTACCGACATAAACATTAGCGAAACTGTTTAGAAGATCTTATAGAAATAGCTTATGACATGTCCATAAGTTGTTTTCAACTTATAACGGTTTGTTCGGCCTTAAGCTTGTGCCAGCCCTAACCCTCCACTCGTTATTGCAGGAAGGTGACAGTGAGGATTCAAAAGTGGAAATATCGATTTGAAAATGACTTCTTAAATAAAAGAAAACTCACCGGTGGTAACAGGTCCAAGAGTGGCTTGCTTGTACAATCCATAAAGGATAAGCAAGTTTTCATTTGATGGACTCTCTTTTAGAGTCTTGACTTTCGCAGCATGCTCCTCAAAATCCTCCTGCATCACATTAACCAAGTGTGTAATGCTTGAAGTAATCATTTACTTATACTTATAAGCATAATATCAAGCACATGCAGAATTTTGATACTATTTCTATGAAAATGAAAAACATTACATGTTATGTTCATGTTCAGTACAGAGATCAGATTTAACATTCCTGCATAAAATTCAGCAAACAGTTTGAATCACATCATTTGAATAACAGGGTTTTTTCATACTGATAGCATTGAACAATTCCCAGTAACCGATTGCTGATAAAGAACTCCCCCAATTATAGTAAAAAGCAAACAAACCAGACCAGCAGGACTAGCATGCTTATCCCAAATCGTCACATTAATAGCCACCGTGAGAAACTTATTCACAACCCCAGTAACCGTAAAAGCAGTAGCCGAAACCGCTTTTCTCGCAGCAAATCCAAAGAAACTGATAAGCAAACCAAACACACAAGACAAAGAAACCGCAAGAAACACATTCATCTCAAACAAACTCCCGGTACTCTAATATCCTTTAAGAATAATAGTAATTAGTAAATTCATAACCATGTAATATCTAATATAGTAAAATGTACACTAATATCCTTTAAGTGTGCATCTGAAGTATTGTAACGTTAAAGCATTTTAGGACTTTTAAGACAATATACTTAACTTTTTTAATTAATTTAATTTAATAATAAAATACAACTTTTATTACATAAAGGTAACTTTTGTTATAATTGTTAAATAAATATTATTTATAAACTATTTTAATCAATAAACACTATAAATTACATAAACTATTTGGGCCAAAACTCTTTTCTCGCAGCAAATCCAAAGAAACTGATAAGCAAACCAAACACACAAGACAAAGAAACCGCAAGAGACGCATTCATCTCAAACAAACTCCCGGTACTCGAATTAATCGCATTCGAAACCTCAAAATTCTCTCCAGTTAGAAACCAAAAGAAAGGAGCAATCATTAAAGACAAGACAATACTTTAATGATTCCTTGAGAAATACTAGGGGGACAAACTCTTTCTACTCAATTGAAGAGTATAGTTCCTATACTCTAAAAGTTTGGAAGTTCATAAAAAAAACTCAAAGCCAACAATACTTCATAACAATGGAGATTTCTTTCTTTAACAATGAATTATATCTCTTTTAAGAAAATATCATAATTATTTAAACTTGTTATATACCATAATCATCTAATGTAACTCAACCAAATGGAAGCAACAAAAGAGAATATCCAAATGAGTGCGACTTATCAAGTGAATATTCTGCATCCTTACACATTAATGATTCACTATCACATGAAAAAATTAGGTGAGTAACATTGAAGCCCTACTCAATCTGCTCATAGTATCTACAACTACTCTGGCTTGGTCCCCCTAGTCCTAGTTAGTTAGTTGTATATAGTTTTAATAAAAAAAATGGTAAATATTGTGCAGTTCAATAAAAAAACATGATAATATACCTTAGACTCTTCTCCAGGCGCTTGAAACCAACATTAACAACTCTGCCCTTAAACTGATAGATGCAAACCACAGCTATGTCATGTAGCATTTGAACAATCCCCAAGGCTGATGTAGAATCCAAACTAATAGAAGAGAAGGATTGATTATGATCTCATTGCCAATACAAACTCTTTCCTCTCTCCACCAGACACTCCTTGACACATGTTCTCATACAATTAAGAATACAAACATATTTGTCAGTATATTAAACTCTATTATGTTGTTTTCGAGCATGACATTGATTATGACTAATTGAGACTCTAGTGGAAGCATGAATGTACCTCTCCAAGCCTAGCTCATAGATACCATATGTGAACAAGCTGCATATGTCAATGTTTCTTTTACAGTTAGGTGAGGAAACATAACATCATTCTTCACTTGTCAGTATATTAACATTCAGAAGCAGTGTTGCATAGAAAATCGTCAAAAGAAACCTACCTGCTTTTTAAGAACTTGGAATATGGTTGATCATTGTAAGTAACAGATCCGCCAATTATTGGTCGCAGCTTTTTAAGAACTTGCAAACGGTTCACTATATGCCTTTGGCGCAGCTTTTCCTACTGTTGCTGGGTTTCCAAAGACATTCCAAAACCTGAGAGTCTCATCTGCGGCTGCAGATGCCACAGTACACCCATCCGGGCTCTGTGTCATGTACAGCACTCTCGAGGTGTGACCGTTGAGTTCTGCCATCTTCACCATCAGAACCAAAAACATATTTTGCCCTAAGAAATTTGCATCTAGTATGATGAATAAACAATAATAAAAGCATCATAAGAACAATTCCTAATGATTTATATGATAACTACCTGTTCAGAACCAAAAACATATTTTGCCTT
This sequence comes from Lathyrus oleraceus, assembly GCF_024323335.1. Lineage (NCBI taxonomy): Eukaryota > Viridiplantae > Streptophyta > Magnoliopsida > Fabales > Fabaceae > Lathyrus > Lathyrus oleraceus. The sequence goes on from NC_066585.1 coordinate 476,731,555, forward strand.
AAGCAATTTACATCCTATACCTTCCATGTAGATTTTGAATCCCCTGTTTTCGCTGACCTGAGCATTTCATGTAATAATCCTGGAGAAGATTTCAGAACATAAAGTTATATGAGATTATAAGAGCAGAATGCAATTGGTCATAATTTAAGCAATTTAGTGTTAAAATTTCAAAAGTAAGAAAAACAAAATGCATAAAGAATCAATCCTTGTGATTTGTGAGGGAAGTATCCACTACACCTATTCAAAACATGTTTGATCTAGTTTATCTGCTATTGAAAAGAGCAAACAGTGCTGTATTAGATTAGGTGCAGTCATTTCATTAATATTGTAATTTTCCTTCTTTTTTTGTGGGAGACAAATGTACAAATTGTCAAAGAATAAAAGAGATGAACCAAATATTACTTGCAGAATTGGTGAAGAGAATATTCATTAGTGAAACAGAGAAGAAGAAGAAATTATCCTGAACTAGAAAAGGGAAGACACTAAATCTTGGATCCTGGACTATGTTAGAAGATTCTAATCGGCATAACTTAAAATCTTGCAAACTGCTGTCGGCACAGCTCGCATTTTGAGACACTAGCATGACTGAATTTTCACATATCTTCTAGTTTAACTAATAAAACTCAGAAACCAAACAAAAATTACAAGCGCCAAAACACAAATTATACTAGTGTTCACTAAAATCAGAACCAATGTGTGAAGAGCAAAGTGAAGTTAATAATGCCGACCTCAAAATCAAACCATGAGCATACACTGAATAGCATTCGCTTACAACCGGAAGCAACAAAAAAATTAAGAGAAGAAATAAACGGAACAAGTTCAACAATCATACCAACAAAAGGAAAAGGAACTTACTCTCGCGACTAATTTGTTTGAGGTTTTTGTATTCGCCGCCATAAGAGGAAGAATCGGAATCTGACATGGTGAAATCTATACCCTAAACCTAAACCACAGTCGTCGATGGATCACGAAACGAGAAGCAGAACCAAATCGGGGACGATCGGAAACCTAATTCAAGCTTTGAACAGAAAAGAAAGAAATGAAATAGAATCAGTTTATTCGAATTGAATGAGTTAAAAAGATTAGTGGAAGAAAAAGTTGAGATTACGATACGGAACTAGAAAACGAAAATGAGGAAGAGTTAGTTTAAAGAGAAGAGAATGGTTTTTACCGGTAGTTGAAGGAAGCATGACGTGTTGAAAGGTACAAAGATGGAAAGAAATTTCCCAGAAGCGTAGTGGACCGATTGAGGACGAGTCCAAAAGCGCTTTCTAAACCCCCTTAGACAGCGCTTTTGGTTTTAATTTTTTTTTTTAATTTAAAGACTTTAGACAGCGCTTTATCAAAAGCGCTGACTAAGGTCTATATTTAAAAGCGCTTTCTAAAAGCGCTGTCTAAGGGGGGGTCTTAGACAGCGCTTTCTAAAAGCGCTGTCTAAGACCCCCCCTTAGACAGCGCTTTCATTATTTTTTTAGAACATTTTCCGTGTTTTATTTTTATTTTAACCTTAGACAGCGCTTTCTTTTAAAAGCGCTGTCTAAGATGCGCTGTTAAAAGTCATTTTTGGCGTAGTGGACTTCAGAAACTTTCAGGCCCAAAGCTGAAGCTATCCTCTTGGGAGGAATATCTTCATCGAGCTTAGGAAATGGATTATGATCCTTCAAATTCCGGCCTATGATCCTCTCAACCTCCTCCAAGGTAGGAGCCAACTGGAAGTCAGAAAACATGAAACAACGTAGAGGTGGATCATAGAACTGAGCAATAGTCACTGCGGTCATCATGTCCATCTTCTCATTTAGGATGTCCAGAATTCTTCCATAGCTTTGTACAAAGCTGTTGAGTTTGATTGGTGTTATTTTTGCACTCAACTTCTGCAGGCTAGTAAGGTTCACGTTCTTGTATTTGAACTGAAAAGTGCCTCTTCTCTCAGGATTCATCTTGCTAACAAGTCTTGGACTCCTGAAATAATGCGAAACAAACTAAGAGTTTTTCTTTTTATGCATATGCAATGAATGAATGGATGCAATATTTTTTTTGTTTTTTCTTTGGATAGGTTCAAAGGTCGGAGGTAAGGATAAATTTGATTGCTTTTCCAAAACGGGGCTCTCACCGGGTATGATCTAGGGCTTTGTTACAAAGGATCCCTAGAGTCATTGATTCACAAGAATGTTTGACGCTTACGGGAAATACTTTCCGGTTGTCAACTCCATCAAGGGAATCTATTCTGGGTGAGGTTCTCGTACCGACTCTTACGAAGTATTCACCTCGGGAGTCCGTACTACGCAACCATCGACCGGGTTCTAGACAGGGTACTCAGAGTCATGGATTCAAAAGACTGTTTGACGCTTACGGAAAATACTTTCCGGTCATCAACTCCATCTAGGGAATCTATTCTGAGCGAGGTTCTCGTATCGATTCTTACGAAGTATTCACCTCGGGAATCCACACTACGCAACCATCATTTCTAGTTGGCCAAAGGTTCAATGTTCTAAAAGGTTCTTAGAGTCATGGACCCCTTTGAAACATCGAAGCTTACGAGGTATACACCTCGGGCGACAATATTTTCAAAAGAATCTACTCTAAGTGAGGTTCTCGTACCGACTCTTACGAAGTATTCACCTCGGGAGTCCGTACTACTCAACCATCGTCCTATCTTATGTTTTTTCCACTCTAGACTCGGGTGTAGAGTCTTTCCCACATGGTTTGCAATCAAATACCCAAGTACCAATAATCAAAATAGAACCAATATACAACAAATATAACAATATAACAATAAAGATAATAAAACAATAAAGAAAAGCCACACAATTAAACAAACAAAAGCACACAAACGTCCTAACTAGGCTTGACTCGCTTAGGGATTGTAAGTCCCCAATGAAGTCGCCATTTGTCGCACCTCGAAAAAATGGGGATACGACTTCAAAGCGAAGCGCGATCGCACGCTCGCAATGATGGACTGAACAGAGTCGCCACCAAACTTTATTTATTCCTAAGAAGGAAAGGGGAAATATCGATAAAACCCAAGACAAAGAAAGGATAAGATATGGTCATCGCAACCAATATCAGGGTTCGGGAGTCGATTATGCAAGGGGAAGGTATTAGCATCCCTCACGTCCGTTGTACTCAACGGGAACCATTAGGTTAGTTGTGTGCGTTAGTGTTAGTTCAAAATGTTAGGTTTTTCAAGTTATTAAGTGGGAAAGAATAGAAGAGAGGAGAATATTTTTGGATTTTTGACGAAGGACTAAGCCTAAGTTTTTTATTAGTGGGCCTGACAAGATTTACAAATCCTGCTCCTACGTATCTCAATAGAGAAGTCAAGGCTTACGTAGTTCTGGGTAGAAAATGTTTGTTTGTTGGTCGATTTTAGCGAAAGCTATATTGTATTAATCGACGAAAACATTGTTTTACCCAAAACAGATGAGGAGTGGACGCATACCACACATCGAACGAATTTATAAATCTACATTCGGAAAAGCGTCATTTATCTCTACTCAACAATCGTGGCCGAAACATTGTTTTGTATCACTTAAGACCATATATCTTTCATTTATGAAAAAGGATCTTTGATTAGTCGCACGGCGGCGAGAAAAGAGTTTGATCGGTTGGATGTATTTTGAGTGATGGCGAGAACTTGGATGAGCAAGATATACATCTCGAATCCTAGTCTCAGGAGTGCGTGGTATACACCACGTTCCATTTCCATCTTATTTGCAAAAAATGTTTAATAAGAATTGAGTGTTTTGAATTTGATTGAGAAAGGGTTTGAAGAAACCGCATTGACAATTTTAAACAATGGAGAGAGCTAAGATAGGCGAGGCATACGTCTCGAATCTTAATCTCAGGAGTGCACGGTATACACCATGTTCCATTTCCACCTTTATCGAAAAAAGTGTTAAATAAGAATTAGGTATTTTGAGTTTTGTTGTGAAAAATGACTTGACACTAGATCAAGTATTGATGGACGTTTAAGAGAAATTTGAATGAGTGTTTGAGAGAGAACAAAGTGGATAAATTTGGATGATGGCGAGAGCTAGGTTTGGCGAGATATACATCTCGAATCCTAGTCTCAGGAGTGCGTGGTATACACCACGTTCCACTTCCATCTTATTGAAAAGGTCTTAACTGTAAATTAATATTTTTTGAGTTTTTATTAGAAAAAATGGCTTGACGTTAAATCAAGCATTTGATGAAAGTTTGAAAGAAATGGAATAGAATAGGGGGGAGAAATGAATTGATTTGTTTATTGAGAAAATACTCGACGTTGGATCGAGCCATTATTTTTGATCTTTTGGAAATGGTTGATTTTATTCTTGTGTTAGTATCTAACTAAACAGTCAAACAAATAAAGAAATAAAACAGTACAAAATTATTACACATCGGGGGAGTAGGGTACATTTTGTCAAATGGGGATTCAAAATCATGAAATAATTAAATCGGGCCCAAACAACAAATAATGCAATGTATGAGTGTAAGTGCAAGAGAACTGGCTCATTGTAAGAAAGCCCAAGAGTAAGCTATGTGAGGTTGATGGCGATGCTTAAAAAGCAATCGACTTACAAGGGTATGAAAATGGGCTCGATATTGAATCGAGAAAAGTGTGATTTTAATAGTTTAAAACGGTTTTGAATGGATGAAGAAATTAAAGGAAACCAAACTTGTGTTATTAAACAACAATGAAACTAGGAGTATAGGAGAAATTATAATAAAACATAAACATGAAAAAAAAATGAATGCTCAAAGAAATAGAATGCCATATATGGGTATTGAACCCACTCCACTAAAGACCAAGAAACTACCCTCTCTCCACTAGACCATTTATGATTAGTTATTATTTACAATAACAGCTTGGGTATATAAACCAGAATAGGTTAACAGTATGAATTAAAATAAAAATAAAAAAGGGGTGGTCTATTTAATGGACGATTTATTAAATTAAAAAGGAGGAATCCCAAAAGGTGACCCTAGCCGCCTGGCTGTTGGGTTCAAAGGATTAAGGGTTGGGAACATAAAATAGCATTTAACTAAAGTTAATACCAACAAACCACAGTTAATGACCACTTGAGAAATCTAAATGTTCACTTAGTGGGATTTAAAAGTCTGCTTAATAGAGAGCAAAATAAAAAAAAAATGAAGAGTGAGGACGCTAACATCCCATAACTCATCGTCCCCCTCCCAAATTCATTCTCAGGAGCTCTCTACCTCACGCCTCTCTTAATCGTTCTCGACGAAAACTCTCCCGCTCTCAACCTCACGTTTCTCTCACCCTCAATCATCATCTTCAACCTTCGCTCACCTCTCTCAATCTCTCAAACGTCCATACTAGCCTTACAATGCGCTACCCTCAATTTCACTCTAAACACGAAAGCCATGGTTTCAAAGAGAATCAAGCAAGGAGGCTCACCTTCAGCGGTGATTCGGCGGCTATGAAGAGTTCGTATCTTCCTCCCTTCGCTAAGCTTTTCACGTCGTCGCCTGAAGGTTAGGGTTTCTGTGGTTCGGATTTTTGTTTGGACAAATTTAGGGTTTTTCCGCCTCCAAGGTTTTTTCGTGGTCCCCTCAACAGTATCCGCCTCTCTCCTTTTATACCCAACCTGTTAGGGTTTTGGATTTTGCTATGGAGATCAAAAAGGTATCCCTTCGGAAGTCCTTTAAGGTGCTCACAGTTGTCTACCTCATTTGGTGTTTGGTCTGGAAAAGGTAGCATGAGCTCTGTACTTTCTTTTCTTTGAATTTGTCTCAATTCCTCTTTTGGACTTTTACTGCTTTGCTGAGTTAATGTGCCTTTTTACTGCAGTGAAACGCGAGCAAATGAATGGAGAGGTGTCTTTGCAATGCATTGAGGTTCGGTGTTGCTTACGACAAATGCAGGTCTTTGTCGAGCTTGGCTTTGATTTTTTTGTGTTAATGTTGTGATTTCATTTCAATGGCCAATCTTCTATAGTTTATTGCCATATTATTTTTTATTTCAGATTTTTCATGCATATTTTTTTTGACCTTTTGCAGATGTGGACATAATCGCAGCAGCAACAACTAATTCTAACAAAAATGCATCAGCTATATTGCTTAAGAGGAAGCCTTGATTTGGAAGCTGGTTGATGAGCAGAGTTTCTATTTGGCATGGGCATTATGTATACGCTTGAAGAGCCTATAGTCATCGGAGAAGGCAATTCCCTAGTGCCAAATAGGAAACAATTTATCTTGGTAAGGTCTGGTGTGTTCTTTTCCTTTTGAGTTCTGTTATAAAATCTTGGCAGATTACAGTGATAGCATCCTCAACCTCCTTATGTGAAACTTCAATTGGACTGGCTAAAGAGATTCCCTCATGAGAAGTATCGGATATAACCTTCTTGGAATGAAGACGTGTTCCATTCAAGTTATTACCATTGACGTAGGTAGACATTTCTTCCTATTTTGCAAAAATTTTGTTGAAAGCATTTTCTTAGAATAAACTGACAGATAAAGGTCTTCAGCTCTTTTGATAGTAATCTCAGGAACTCCTTCTCTCTTGGCAGTTTCAAACGCAGGACTTTTTGCTTGACAATTCTACCTTCAGCAAATAAATTCAACTGTCCAGTTGAAGCGAGCACTACCAGCATAGACCATTCTCCATATACTTTTAATTCTGATTTGACCAATCTTGCAACCTAGTGTCTGTCTTTCTGAACTTGCACTTTTCTTTGTGGAACCTAAGGTTTTTGTCTTGTTGAAATTGCAGTTTTCGTCGTGGAATCAAGGGGCGTCCGATGAGACCTTTGATATGACCGTGATGCTAGGCTAAGCATGTACACACCGTCTTGGAAAAATGATGGGTTCAAGCACGAAACCAACAAGACTTTGCTAGTTCCCCTCAAAGAGTCCTGCAACATGCGTGTGAGTTTACTTTCCCGAAAGAGAACTCGACTTTCATCGTTTTTCCTTCTAGCATCTCCATAACCTGCTATATCCGCAAAATTCATCTTGCTCACAAAACTGCTTATACTTTCATTCTGTGCAGGGACATGGACAATTAATCCCAAGTGGCTCCTACGAGCACGCTCAACTCCTTTTTGGGTGCAGCTGTGTGTGCAGAACATGCTGGCACAATGGCCGAATAAACGGTAGAGAAGCCTCACATTGCTGGCGGAGAAAATATACTACTGGTCCAGATGAAAGATTGGATTCCATGGAAAAATCTTTGTAGCAAGCTATCAACGTAATCTCAAGATAACTAACAACCATGCAAACTGATCCAAAAGCTGCATCCATAAATAAACCAACCTTCGGGTGTGCAAGCAAAACATTGGCAATATCCTGAAACTGTGTTGATGTAAACCCACGGCGGGGTATTATTTATTTCATTTTAGGTGCAATCAAGATTATTTGGCATGAGGTTCAGTGAAACCGCCTGAACTGTCACAGGCTCGTTAGTATGCAGGCCTTCCCCTGGATCTTGAATATCCTCTAAAGTAGTATTAGTGTTTTGTGTTAGAGCAGTTTCCTAGGTCTTTTGTATCAACTTTTCAGCAACTCATTTTTCTGAATTTGATTCAGTATTGTCTTGTATCTTGTATGTGTAACATGTATCAATAATGGGAACATCATTTTCTATCTTATGCTCAGAATTTGGCACTTACATCAACTAGGATATGAACTGTCTAGCATCCATTTTGTATGAAGATATTTGATCATCAACCTTGTTGATTTTGGCATTAATCTTAAGATAGTGGATGCTATTTGGACTTAAATCATTTGCATAGACTAAGCATCCCTTTTTTTTGTACGGCAGGAGTGGCAAAAGGACCTATACCAGCAAACATGTCACAAATGATTTCTCCAGCTTGGAACATTGAAACTAACCTCTTGTATTCATGTCCCAATCTGGAATTCTAATAAACCAGCCTGTAACAAGCCTAAAAGTGGCACCCTATTGCTTCACTTCTATAATCATATCATGCTCTCCTGCTAGCCTTGCAAAATTGGCAAGGTATTCGAAGGGCCCACAGTTTCAAGTGCACATCGAACATGCTGTCGTCCACCAACATCACCACACAAAAGGTGAAGAAATCAGCAATTGAACTTGCAACAATTCTGGCAGATCCGCACAACTAGGTGCAACAAAACATATGCTAGATATGGCTTCCTTCAAGTTTAGGGGACATTCCCTTTGAGATTCAATAATTGGAAGGCGGATAGAAACAAGTTCACAAAAGAGTTCTAGGATCTCTCTTTGCATCTTAGAAACTCCATGTATTCATGTGGTGATGTTTTAAGGTTATGAATTAATCACTTGCCATGAAAATGACGGTTGTGAGTGGATGGATGTGATAAAAATGAATGAAGTGGCTGAAACATGAATAAGTATGCGTATGAATGAATGGAAGCTTTCCAATGTGAATGAAAAAAGGTGAATGCAAATTTGAATATGACATATAGAAATATGAGATGGAATATAAATGGAATCTCTTTGAATTAAGATCGAAAGGGAAAATGATGTTCTATGAGAAAGACAAAACACGGATTGAATTTAAACATGAGAATGAAAGTCATGACATTCCAACCGATTCTATCAAAATATATCAAACATCTAAAGCCAAATAGAGAGGTAAAAATCTAATAGTCATGGAATGGCAAGTAGTGGCAATGTCTAAACAATCAGTGTAGGTGGATAGATTCATGACCAGATGAAATGGTCATGAGGAGGAAAGAAAATGAATGATTGATGGAAAAAATTTCAGGACCAAAATCAGGGTATGACAGAATGTGTCTGTAGTGTGCATCAAAGCAATGTGTGAAAACCAAAAGGGTAAAAGCCAAACAACAATAAACATTTTTCTAATCTAAACAAAACATACATAATGGAACTGCCTCTTTTTTTTTTTGTTAAAATTGGACATGCTCTGTTTCTTTTTTGGGTAAACAAACTGCGCATGTTCTATTTGTCACTTTGTGAAAGGGAAAAGTGTTTCTTGAGATACCTTAAATAGTTTTTCACTTTACAATATCATAACAATATTTATTACATTTTAGTTTCTACTTATTTTTTTAATTACTACTAATAAAAATGACTTTTTCATTAAAATTAACATAATTATTAATTAATTTGATGACAGTAATGCTATTGGCCATAGTCTGTTTCTGTAATGACGTCATTGGTGTAATTGCATACAGAAAAAATATTGGATAGAAGCAATGGAGATGTAGCTGTTGATCAGTATCATCGTTATAAGGTACTGCTACATCCAATTCTTTGAGATTAATTTTCATATATCATAAATGTAAAGTTCTGTATAATGTAATCCATTATAATTCATTATTTGTATAAATATTTTAGGCTAAATAAATCAAATGACTTTAGTAATAAAAATGTTTAATTTATTGAAATGTAAAAAACCTTTAAGCAGATATTATGAACACAGATGCATACAGATTCTCCATCTCTTGGCCAAGGATATTGCCAAGTAATAGCAAATATTTGAATTTATTCACATCCTTAAAGAGTTTCATATGGTTGAATCTTTCATTTAAATTAACAACTCTAACAAATACGCAGAAGGAAAAGTAAGCGCAGGTATCAACCAAGAAGGAATCAAATATTACAACAACCTCATCAATGAGCTACTCGATAATGTAATGCATAAATCATACTATTTAAGGAGGGAATACTATATTACTAGTATATCATATTATTGATTGATGGAGTTATTGATCCAGGTCTAGTACCATTTGTAACCCTTTTCCATTGGGATCTTCCCCAAGCCTTACAAGACGAGTACGAAGGTTTCTTGAGCCCCAATATCATGTAAGTTTCGCGGAACAAATTTCTATATGCATGATCCATGTTAGAGCATTATGACATTGTTTGATCCATAAGGCTTGATTGTTCATGTTTTTGTTGTTGAATCTCTTTATGCAGAAATGATTTTCAGGACTATGCAGAGCTATGCTTCAAGGAATTTGGAGACAGAGTGAACCATTGGATTACTCTTAATGAGCCGCACTCTTACAGTATGGGTACAGAGCCCTACATGGCCTCACACAACCAACTCCTCGCTCATGCAGCCGCTGTCAAAATTTATAGAACCAATTATCAGGTACAGAGCCTTAAATGGAAATTTTGTTATGATTGTCCATAAAATCATCTAACTCGAAATAACGGAAGCAGGCTTCTCAAAACGGTTCAATAGGCATCACCTTAAACTGTCACTGGTTTTTGCCTTTCTCAAATGACACATTAGATCATCAAGCTGCTCAACGCGCTCTTGATTTCATGTTTGGATGGTAATGGCTATTTCCTATCAAGTTTTCTCTTAACCCTGCATTTGTTCATATTGTCCGCAAAATCACGAATCACGACATAATGGCAGGCGAATGTTTATGTTATGCTTCAAGCTTCTTAAGGAATTTGTTTGTAGGTTTATGCAGCCAATGACAACAGAAGAGTATCCACTAAGCATGGTGTCTTTTGTGGGAAATCGGTTACCAAAGTTCACTCGAGAGCAATCCAAGATACTTACCGGCTCATTTGATTTTATCGGAGTCAATTACTACACCTCAAATTATGCGGCCAATATACCACATTCAAATAACGACACAAGCAAATCTACCTATTTCAAGGATACTCATGTCAACTTAACAAGTAGGAATTTTCACCTTGTTCAAAACTCATGAAGAATTATACATTATATATACATTTTGTGATACTTTGCTTTGATTTTTTCAACTTTCTTTGATGTAAAACGTTTCCTGCTATGACTTATTACAACTGAGCGAAATGGGATACCAATTGGACCACGGGTGAGTAAGACTCTATTTCAATTATCGTTACATCCGAGACGTGAATGTGTGCGCATGCACGCGTATTGACATTTATATAATGAGACACAAATAACCAATAGAATTTATTGACATTTATATGATCAGATACTTCGTTTATATGATTTGTTTGTTTTACAAATAACTAAGAAACAACATTTATGCACAGGCTGCTTCGCCTTGGCTATTTGTTTCAGGAACTACTACTGTACACAAAGATAAAGTATAACAATCCTTTGATATACATCACAGAAAATGGTATGGATGAGTTGAACGATCCAACACTATCACTTGAAGAGGCGCTTTCGGATACTTATAGAATTGATTACTTTTATCGTCATCTTTATTATATTTCATCTGCAATCAAGTAAGTGGTAGAACCATCTCTCTACTCATTTCACAATCTATTCTCGGTTATAATTCCTTGCTTTTATGTGTGAAGGCATGGCGTGAAAGTACAAGGATATTTCGCATGGTCACTTTTAGATAACTTTGAATGGATTGCGGGATACACCATGCGTTTTGGAATTAACTTTGTTGATTACAAAGATAATCTTAAAAAGACACCATAAACTCTCTGCCCATTGGTTTAGGAATTTTCTTAAAAAACATTAGAGTTAATGTCTTGTTGATCTCCAATAGTATGATATGATCTTGATCATTAATCGTAATACAAAGTGAAAATTGTAATATTGGATTTGAATAACAATTGAGCTCTAGCTACAAGTCATAGTTTGTTTTTGAATAACAATGTGAAATATTGTAGTATTTTAATATCCTAATCAACAATAGGGTCTTCACTATATTCTGGTTTTGTATTATTCTAATCATATTCTATTTATCAAGTTTTTATTTAATTGCACCTTATATTTTAGAAATATAAGCGTAAAATTATAAATAAAGTGATCTTTATATTTTAGAAATAATCTTATTGCACTATAAAGATACATAGCCACGAGAATATGAATCCTTGGCGAGCACCTTTCTTTATTTTATTTGTCCTCTCCAGTTCCACGAATTACGAGACTCTGACTTTCTCATTGCACCATGAGAATACGTAGGCATGAGGGTCACAATCCTCCTCGAGCACTCTCTTTCTAACCCATTTTCTGTTTTGCATGTACTTAAAGATAACAACACTCATTCAAGCAAGAGCATTCAAAATGGTTCCCATGAAGTACTGTGGATGTGAGGGGTGCTAATACCTTCCTCTTGCATAACCGACTCCCGTATCCGTTTTTCTGTTTCCCTTGTGTTTTATCGATATTTTCCCTTCTCTCTTTTGGGGATAAATAAAGTTCGATGTCGACTCTGTTGTACCTTTGAGCGTACGATGTGTTTGGTGCGTACACCATTTTGTCAGTTATCTTCATCGCCACCATAAATTAGCCCTCCCACATTCGTGTAATATACCTACTAGAGCATGTGAGTCTCGCTCCTCTTGTAGGGAGAACACACCTTATACTTTTTTGAACAATACATTTAGTTTTAAAGACACTAGGCACACTTACTTAACATCTTAAGACACTAATGGTTTGTAGATTAACGCATAACACATCATACCTCATGTATTTGTTAATCAAAACTCAACGGTAGCAAACTCATAATATGGATCGAAGATTTCCTTATTCCAAAGGCTCAACAACCCAAATATGTAAGAAAACTGTAAATGTAAGAAACAAAATCAAATTACTTAAATTCAACCAAAACTCATTTCAACTTTAGGAAGGAAGTTCACCATATGATAAACTCCGAAGAAAACCTTATCCTTAAAAGAAGAACTTTTGAATTACACAAATTGAGGACGTGATTGTTAAACTAAATGACATTGTGCATGTGAATTAAATCCTAACAAGCAATGTAGAACTCATTAGACCATAACCGAGAATAATAGTTTATTAAGGTAGTTGATTTGATTTTTGTGATTGTTTTGAAGATGACGGTTGTTGTAGGAGGTAGAATCTTATGAGATCAATGTTTCGAGGAAATGAAGAAAGGTCGTTGTTTGGTTGATATGGGGCAACAAAACAAGGTTAGGTCATCTATCCATATAAAACTGTTAATTGAGAGAGAGAGAGAGAGAGAGAGAGAGAGAGATCTTGAAAATGAAGGAATCACCGTAAGGAAGCCACGTACAAGTCGTGCTTGGGTTCTTGAGGGTTTGGGGAAACACAAAATGAAATCCTTTGAATTGACAAAAAGAAACGCAAAAGAATTATAGAATATGTTTAATTAAAAATATATACCTATGGTTCTTTTTCTAACGACATCCAAGGATATATAACTAACAACGTTGTAATTTTCTTGTAGTTCAAATTAGTTAAAAATGTAGCTATATTAGTTGAGTTACTTGTATGACAAGTAACTAAGCCTCAGTTGTTTATTTTGAGAAGTTAGTTGTTAATTCCCTTTATACAAATATACAAATACATAATACCTATATAGAATAAATTAATAAAATTCACTTTTCTTTTTTATCATTCTACTCTCTTCCAATCGTCTCCATTTTTTTTGCCATTGAAACAATGATAGTTAATCTCATGTAATGTTTTAATATTGTTTTATTTTAAAATAAATTAAAATTTTAAATTTATTTACACTAAAGATTTTAATACTCAATCAAAACTCATGTATACACTATTCTAAAACGTAGATTCTGTAATGAAATTTGACATCGGCCAAAGTATTTATCATAGTAAATTCTATTTAATAAGGCGGTTTTTTTTCAAAATTAAAATTAAAAAACATTTAACCACGGTCAAATTTTTTAACCGTGGAGAAATGTCCATATCACGAACACGCTCTGAATTCCAACACATACATTTTAGTTTTTCATTTATTTTTAAGACACTTATGTGTTGTAATATCTTCATTCATTTTTACTATCTTGAAAATTCTGGCATTGAAGATCAATGTCAAAGTTCAAGCATACCGTTTATATTATAAAGGCAAACTTGGCATTAATCTTTAAAGCAAAATTTTCAATATATTGTTTTAGCATCTTCAAAGCCTAAACCTTTTGGATCAATGATACAACAACATAACAAGATGGACGATGAAATTTCAATATATTGTTTTCTAGTTTGTGAACGTGTAGAAATTATGTGCAGGGAAAAATGTGTAGAGTTTGTGAATGGAAAATGAAGTTTGGAGACAAAATTAGTTTGGATTAGGAAAAATGTGAATGAACGTGTTGAACTTTTATAGACAAATTTGTATAACTTTTTGCCCACAGTTGAAAAAAGTAACCATGGTGAAATGTTATAAGTTATCTCCATGATTATTAATAGTAATCATGGTGAAAAATTCTCCTTTTAAATTAAAACATACTAAAATATAGTTTATTTTCCTTCATAACAGAACAACGCCCTAGCGAAAAGCCTTAAGAATAGAACAACGCCCTAGTGAAAAACTATCTCCATAAACCTATGAAGCATCTTTTCTTCACTAACTTTCATTATATCTTTTCCAACTCAAAATCAAGAAAAGAAAAGACAAAATGCACAAGAAGGGTACATGAAATTCATTTCTTTAACTCTTATTTTTCATATTTCTGGTACATGAAATGTTTCACCAGTATTCATGTTACAATAATGTTGTTATTGTTGTTGTTGTTGTTGTTGTTAGTGTTGAGACTCTAAGCCATAGAGTTTTAATGTTGGATCATGTTGTTTAGATTGAGATTGAATGTTATATTTTTTTGCTTTTGTTGAGATAAGTAATAGGTTTATTGTTGATGTTATTGTTGTTTTATTGAGTTTAAGATTGTTGTTATTGTTGTTTAGTTATTGTGACTTAGCAATGTTTTTAATGTTATATATTGTTGTGATTAAGAGTGAGAGTGAGATTGAGATTTTTTTATGTTTTGTGTTATTTAGAATATTATATGTTGTTGTTGTTGTTTTGTTGTTGTGACTTAGTAATGTTTTGTTTTTAATAAAGTGACTTAGTAAAATTTATGAACTTAGCAAAGTTTTCATTCAAGATGCATGCTTTTACAAGGATTTGATTTAAATTTCAAAAAGTACTATGGATTGTAGTTGGATAAAAGCTAATACATTAAGTCTGGTGTATGAGAAATGAGTTATTGAATTTTTTAATTTCGCAGAAAGAAAACTTCCTGACAACATTGGAATCTTTTATTGTCTGTGTTATATTTGAAATATCAAAAATTTTAAAAGAAAAAAAAGCAATATTCAACCACCTATGTCGTGATGGAATTAATCAATATTATATAATATGGATGTGGCACGGTGAAATCGATAAAAATCAAATTGCGACATCACATGGACATTAAGTTGATGAAGATAGGGATGATCAACTAGAAGATATGATATGTGATATTGGAGAAAATTCTTTTAGGAAATCCAATGTGTATAGTACTTTATACAGCGATAATGATGAGTCCTTATATATGTGTGTGTAGTGACAATGACAAGTCTTTATGTGTACGTGTGCGTGTGTGTGCTGTAACGCCCCGATTTTATTAAAATTATTTTTTTGGAATTTAATTGTGTGGTAGTTGTGGTTGTGTTGTGTTGATTGATATTTTGATGTGTTGTGTTATCATTGGTGTGAGATAGTTACCTTAGAATGATATAAATTAAGGTATTAGGTGTGTGTGAGCAAAAGTATAGAAATGATGGTGTGGTGAGTAAAACTAATTAATTATATTAGTTATTATTTAGTTAATTAGTTAATATTGATTGAATATTAAATTAATTAGTTAATTAAGTGGGTTATTATTATTACTAGTAGTATTATTTAATAGGTGGAAATTAGTGATAATAGTAATAAGCTAATAAAATAATTAGAGGTATTATTATTTGTTATTATTCTATTTGGTGAGATTATTAATAATAATAATAAGAGATATACCAAAAAAAATAGAAAAGGAGGATAGTGAGATAAAAACAGAGAACATGTAACATTTGGGAGAAAAGAGAAGAAACTGAGAAGGGGGGCTCAATAGGAGAATTCACCATTGTCGAAGGTCAAAGAATCAATTGTTAGGAACTCTACGGTAAGGACGGAGTTCTGATTATCTAAGGGTTAATATGATGATGATGATGATGGATAGATTATGCCATGTAGGTTTTGTGTTTTTCTTCTCTATATTCATGATCATTGTGTGTATGTGGTATGATGATGTTGGGACTGATGTTGGAATGATGAATTATTGCAATTGTTTTTGTTGGAATCATAAAATTTGATTGAATTGTATGATATCAATGTTGTGTGGTTGATGTTGATTCAGGTCAGAGTCATAACTGAGTTATGAATGTTTTCAGTGTAAATAAGTTGGGATTTTGAACTTTGGAAAAGTGTTTTTTCATGTTAAAATGTGGTATAAATGATTTGTAAGAAAAATGGGATTTTGAGATGAATTTCAAGTGATTTTCATTTTGAAAAAGTTGCAGAAAAGTGCTTATGGAATAGTGTAATCGCTTACTAGAAATTGAGTAACCGATTACACTGCTTAAAACACGTCTTTGGGCAAAAATTAGGGGGTTAATCGGTTACTAGTTTTTGAGTAACCGGTTACCCTATAAAACAGAGGCTATGCAGGGGCTGGGTAACCGATTACTGCGTGTGTTGGCAGTGTGGGTTGCGTTACAGGGTGTAGTGTAAATGATTACTGGTTTTAGGGTAACTGGTTACACTAGGAGTATTTTTATGAAAATTTTAAAAATTCATAACTTTTGTTCCAAGTGTCCGATTTGAGTGTCATTTGAAGTGCCGGAAAGCTGAAAATGTTGACTTTCATTTAAAATTGGTTTCAGTACCCGTAAATGAGCATTTTCATGTGTGATGGTGTTTAAATTCATTTTAATGTTTATATTATGGTGTGACATAACCTTAAATGCATTGTTGTTGCTTGTTATGTTGTATGTCGATGTTATTAACCTGTATGACATGTGTTTGATGCATGATGGCCAGTATTTACGGTTTACATTGACTCTGGTTATGGGTCATTGTGCATGATGTTGTTATTGCATGTATAATATGTTTCCTGCATTCATGTTGTTGGACAAATGGTGCATTGTTGGTGAGCCTCAAATACCATTGTGTGGATTGGGCCGGTAGCTGATTTCGAAGGTGATGGAATTAATGAGTCGTTATTGTTGGAATATGGTTGGTATGTCGGGTTTTTGTTATCGTCTCCACAGGGATTGTGAGACATCGCCGTCGTTCGACAGTTGTTTTAATTCTTAACTCAAAGTAACAGGGGGGGTTTGGTTTTTGTCACGGTAGCTTGCATAAAAGGTAAGAAATTGCGGTAAAAGTTTTGGTTTTTCTATTTGAGAAATATTGTCAAAGTTAGGGTTCGACGATCACTTTGCATGCATATGTTCGATCAACAAAATTTATAAACTCCTTTAGATGATAAACTATTTCACAAAGGCCTCCCAATATGTTTATCTCTAACACACATTGTGGGTTTTCCCATTTTCATCCATTGTTGATCTCTCACACAATCTATCAAAATGACAACTTTTTGGTTCAACTTTATGGTGAACAAAATCATTCATTACTATCTCTAGCTAACAAACAAGATTGGATGAAAACCTAGGTAAAGAGTTGGTAAACATCTCTCGATCATAAACCAACACAAAGAGTTATCAATAAAACAAAGTTTTCACCATACATTCATCATTAAAGAGTTTACAAATGAAGATCATCCCATATACACACAAAGCTTATGATCATCTACATCTAACCTTGACAAAATGAAGGACTTAGCTACTCATTTTTGTTGATTCTAAGAGTTGGCAGCAATTTTGGTAAAACAAAGAGTGTTCACAAGATGTCATGTGTGATGTCTTAACATGAGATATCCTATGTACCTGCTGGAGTTCAAGAACATGTGCATGCAGGATTGGTTCAGAATGCCACATACAATGACAAGGCTTTTGATATTGGATGTACCTGCTGGAGCTTAAATAAAAGACATGTTCATGCAGGATTGTTTCAGATGACATACACAATGTCATGACATCTGATATGGCTGTACCTGCTGGAAGTTATAAAAGGAATTATTGGATTCTGCAGGATTTTTCCAGGATGTCAAACCCGATGTCATGACATCCTGTACACAGAACATTCAGTATGAATGTCTGGTGTTTTGTGATTGCACAATTAATGGCAATCTTTGGATGATTGAAGATATGGCTAGATGGCGCATTCAATCATTGATTACAACCAGATTCACTTATTTTCCAAGGAGATCTATACAGCTGTTATAAAAAGATTTGATTGGAAAATAGATTTAGGGTTTTCAAGATGTCCAAGCCCAGCTGAAAGCTTCTATAAAAAGGGACTTAGGAACCTGTTTGAACACACAACCAAGACTGAGCGAAATAGAGAGAGAGAGAGAGAGCTAGGGTTTGTGTCTGTTTTAGTTATAAGACTTGTAGGTCATTCAAGTCATCCATTGATGATTGAATTGGACTGATTTGTGGTTGTAATTTGTCACTCTAAAGCTGTTAAGCAAGAGTGTGTGTCCACTTGATAAAAGCTGTGAAGCAAGATCAAGTGTGTGTCTTCTTGATCAAAGTTGTGAAGTAAGATCAAGAGTGTGTCTTCTTGATTAAAATTGTGAAGTAAAATCAAGAGTGTGTAATTGAAAAGTATTTTCTTTTCTCAAGGGATTGTAGTTTAAAATCACTGGTGTGTGATTGTAATGGAAGTGAGTGGGTTCTCATATCTAAGAGTGCTTAGGTAGAAATTGCACGGGTAGAGATTAGGTGAGAAAGACTGTAACTTGTTGAAGTGTACGGAGAGTCTTTGAACTAATTCTATTTTAGTGAATTTCCTTCCTGGCTTGGTAGCCCCCAGACGTAGGTGAGTTGCATCGAACTGGGTTAACAATTGCTTGTGTTATTTGCTTTACCATTCTGTTTTTGTTTATCCATTATTTATAACTAGATATTAGTGTCGTGACATTACCTTCGATATCTTATATCTGATACCAGAATTTCAATTGGTATCAGAGCAGGCATCCTGCTCTGGTTCTGGGTGAGATCTAGGGGCAATACTTTCTGGTACAATGGAGAGAGATGAAGGATCTGTTCATAGGCCACCAATTTTAGATGGTTCTAACTATGACTATTGGAAACCTCGAATGGTAGCATTTCTAAAATCCCTTGATAACAAGGCTTGGAAAGCTGTGTTAACAGGTTGGGTGCATCCTGTCATTACTAAAGAAGGAGAAGCCACCACTAAGAAGCCTGAAGAACAATGGTCCAAGGAAGAGGATGATCTTGCTCTTGAAAACTCTAAAGCCTTGAATTCCATATTCAATGGGGTAGACAAGAATATTTTCAGCTTAGTAAACAACTGTGAAGTGGCCAAAGAGGCTTGGGACATTCTCAAGAGCACTCATGAAGGCACCTCTAGGGTAAAGAAGTCTAGACTTCAGCTGCTCACCTCCAAGTTTGAAAACTTAAGGATGAAAGAAGATGAAAACATTCATGAATTTCACATGAGTATCCTTGAAATTGCTAATGCTTCAGGAGCCCTGGGAGAGAAGATGACAGATGAAAAACTGGTAAGGAAAATACTCAGGTCACTTCCTAAGAGATTTGCAATGAAGGTGACTGCCATAGAAGAATCTCAAGACATTTCCAACATGAGGGTAGATGAGCTAATTGGTTCCCTCCAAACCTTTGAGTTGGGACTAAATGATGGTTTTGAAAGGAAAACAAAGAGCATGGCCTTTGTGTCAAACACAGAAGAGGATAAGAGTCAGGAGGATGATGAAGATCTGGTCAATGAAGTAGCAATGTTGGGAAGGCAGTTCAATAAACTGTTGAAAACGATGGATGTAAGATCAAGGGCAAATGTCAAGAACATCTCATCTGACATCAGTAAATCCAACAATGCTAGAAGAAGAGCAAGATCAGATGAGAAGCTCAAAGAAGGAAAAGAGGTTCAGTGCTAGGAATGTGATGGATATGGACACATCAGAACTGAATGTGGAACCTACCTCAAGAAACAGAAGATGAGTCTTGCTGCCACTTGGTCTGATGAGAGTGAAACAGAGGAGGTTGCAAATCTTGTGACAGCGATGACAAGAAGATGGGGATCTGATGAAGACTCAAGTGATGATGAAGTAACCTTTGAAGAATTGGCCTCTACCTACAGAAAGTTGTGTCACAAAAGTGTAGAGCTATGCAAACAGGTTGAAAGCCGGAAGAAGGAAATAACTCAACTTGAGAATGAGAAGGCAAAATACTTGGAAACCATCTCCAAGTTACAAACAGAAGCAGTGGTTCTGAATGCCAAGCTAGACGAAAATCCACAAGCTGAAAATCAGAAGATAGCACAGCTGGAAAGTCAGAAGGCAGACCATGCAAAAACCATCTCTAAATTGAAGACTGAAGTCATGTTTCAAAATTCTAAATTAGAAGAAATGACCAAGTATGTAAGAATGTTAAGCAATGGGTCTGATTCCTTAGACAAGATTTTTCAAACTGGACAAATAACAGGAGACAAATCTGGCATTGGGTAAAATAACTCAAAGCCTGAGAGCAGTTACACTAGTGTCAAACCTCAAGCCAAACTTAAGTGCATCCAAAAACCTGTGATGTCACATCATATGTCACAACACCAGAGGAGAAAATAGTTGAAAGGGAAACACCAAAGATGGAGATGCCATTACTGTGGGAAATTTGGTCATCTGAAGCCCTTCTGCTATAAGTTGTATGGCTACCCTACCCCTGTTCATCAACAGACTCACTATCAACCCAGACCCAAACAGCACAGGTCTGTTAACAAGAAGCAACGGGTTCCTAAGACTAATGTCACAAGTCTAATAGCTCACATTCCCCTCAAAATCTCAGCCAAGGAAGAGTGGTACTTTGATAGTGGATGTTCCAGACACATTACTGGTAACCAAGACCTGATAACTGATCTGCATCACCATACCATAAGTCATGTAACCTTTGGATATGGAGCAAAAGGTAAAATCAAGGGAACATGTAAGCTTGATTGCCTTGGAGTACCTAAACTTGACAAGGTTCTACTAGTTAAGGGCTTAACTGCAAACCTAATAAGCATCAGCCAACTATGTGATCAAGGTCTGAATGTTAACTTCACCAAAACTGAATGTCTAATCTTTGACATAAATAGTGAAGTAATTATGAGAGGAATCAGAACCAAAGACAATTGCTATATATGGAGCTCTCAATTGAATTATCCCTTAAAGTATTGGTTGAGTACAGATGCTCTCAAGAGTGATGAAAAACAAGGTTGGGGGAAATGTCATACAAAGATGTCACACCAGAAGCCCAAAGGAGAAAAGGTTATGATGGCTCAAAAAACTGAGAGGTTAGGGCAAACAGGTGGACATATGACCAGGCAGAGTATAACTGTTGGGACTAAGCCACAATGGACTCTATGCAAAAAGGCCAAGGACAATATGGAGAAGATTTGGATGACACCTGTGAAAGGTATAGAAGATGATAGCAGTTGGGCTCAACTGGGTTGGATGAAACTATTACTGAGTGCATACAATGTCACACACGATGTCATGACATTGTATTATGACATCCTGAATGCTGAAACTAGGTCCACAAATCAGATTCAACACAGATGGACAAAGTACCGTTCCTGCTATTATCACTACATTAGAAAATTTGTGGAAGACAAATTCAGAAGCCTAAAGCATTGCCTGGAACTAGAAGACAAGATTGCAAGGAATTTGGGAAAAATTAAAATTGAATATGAGGGAGGGAAATTAGGGATTTGGACTCTTGTGAAATTATGGCAGTTAAGGTGGAAAAATAAAGAAAATAAAAATAGTGTCTGCCCTTTTAAAAGAAAGAGCCACATTAATGATAAATAATTTCCTGGCATTGAAAATAGTATCTATTCCCTTAGCACACGCTACCTAAACACAACAATCTCCCTCTCCATTCATCTTCTCAGAGAAGCTCAGCTAGGGCAAAGAAACTTTTCTCAAAAGTCCTACAAAATGTCTCAACATTCATCATCATCTAGTTCACGATCTTCTCACCATGGAAAAACTCCCTCAATGGAGTTTGTAGATGAAGATGTGATGGACGTCACTCCACTCTGCCTGATACCAGGCGACACCCCAGGTCCCTCTTCCAAAGCTGGAGAAAAAGCAAGGTAACACCTTTGGTAACTCTTCTCTCCCAAAAGACATGCATTATGCTGATCGTGCAATAAGGAACCTAGTCACTAGGATTCTAAGAGTAGGGCATGAAGTCAAAGGGGTTTCTACCCCTCTGTCCAAAAGGGAACCCTCTCCTGAGGAGGAACCTCATGCTGATAAAGATGATGACTAATCTAAATCAGAAAAAGAAGTTGTTGCTGATGGGCTATGCTCTCTAGGTAAAACCCTACCTAGCAAGAAACCAACAAAAATGTTTCAGGAGAAGGTTATTGACCTAGAAAGATCTGAAGAAGAGGAGGATCCTCTGGTTAATCTTGTAAAACCTAGTGTTGCTGAGAAACTGAGAACTAGGCAAGGGAAAAGCGTGGCTAAAATGAGAACAGGAAGAGTGAAAAAGACTGCTGGTATAGGACCCTCAAAAGCTTGGAGCAAAGTTGAGGTCAAGAAAACGAAAGAAAGAGATAGCTCTGACTCTGAGGAAGATGTCGAAGACGATGTCCCAGACATCTCCCCTGCAAAAAGGCAGGCTGTTCAGAAGTCTCCTGGCAAGGCTGCTGCTATGCATCTTGACAATATCTCCTCTCATTTGGAAGATGGTGCAGCCAAATAGAAATATGTCATTCAGAGGAGAGTAGTTATTGAACGAGAGCTTAGAAAAAAAGTTGTAGAGGTAAAGGAGGTAATTAAGTTAATCAAAAATGCTGGACTCATGAAGATTGTGGTAGCTCTACCCCAATGCTATGAGGGGTTGGTAAAAGAGTTTATTGTTAATATCCCTGAGGATATTCATGAAAAGAACAGCAGGGAGTTCTGCAAGGTGTTTGTAAGGGGAAAATGTGTGAAATTCTCACCAAGTGTCATCAACAAGTTCCTAGGAAGAGGAACTGATGGAGGAGTAGACCTAGAGACTACAGACAATGAGGTCTGTAGGGTTATCATAGCTGGCCAAGTTAAGGAATGACCTAGTAGGAATCACTTATCTGCTGGAAGCTCAATGTTAAATATGCCATCTTGCACAAGATTGGCTCAGCTAATTGGATTCCTACTAATCATGTCTCTACCATCTCCATTAATCTTGGAAGAATCATTCATGCAATTGGAACAAGGGTGAACTATGATTTTGGCAAGTTCATATTTGATCAAACCATTAGACATGCTTCTACAAATGCTGTGAAGTTACCCATTGCCTTCCCCTCCCTTATTTGTGGCATTATCCTGAGCCAACAACCAGGCATTCTGAGTACAAGCGACATTCCAAGTAGGAGAAAATCCCCTCTGTCCATTCACTATAAGCTGTTTGAGGGTACTCATGTCAATGATGTCATGACATCTGCCAGAAGGGAGTCCACATCTCAAGGGAGCTTGGTTGATTAGCTAAAAGAAACCTGCAAGGAATTGGAAAATGGTATAAGGGTGGCCAAGGCTTGAAAAGAAGCTTTAGAAGTTCTGATCTATAGCTTGGAGAAGGAAGAAGTAGAGAAGGCTAGAAAGGACTCAAATACAAGATCCTAATCCAATTTTGAAAGCTCAGAAGACTCTGAAGGTGCAGGTGAAGATACAAGTGAAGGTGAAGGTGATTCTTCTTCTTCTGATTAATGGTTCCTGCCTATGTTGAAGACTGGTATGGTGAAGTCTGGGAGATGTGCTGGAAAGGTTGGTGGAAGTTAGTCTGCTGTTTGGAGTGCTGATGTTTTATTGTTTTTTTGGAAAATGTAGTTTGTGGCAGTGCTTATTGATGCCTGTTATGTAATATGAAGGGCTCTTAAGGAGTTCCTTGGATTTGTTCATTATTCCAGCTATCACAGTTGTGTCTAATGATGGTGTGTACTTCCTGAATATTTTGTTTTAACATGCTTAATGTTATAACATCTGATCTAACATTCTCTGCTAGGCTAATAGACATTTATTTTGTCTCATTGGTCACCTTTGGTCAATTTTGACTAAAAAGGGGGAGAAGTGCTGAATGGAAGTTGTATGTGGCTGGACAGAAAGACAGCTATTATTGAAAAAGTGCACAGGTGTTGATGTTGTAGTAGATGTCAGTATGACATTCTGGCTGGTACAGGTACTGGAGTTCAGTAGCTGTTATGGTTGTTGCATGCACAGATTTAGGGGGAGAAGAAGTACCCTGGTGCATTGTGCATTTGTGTGTCTTACTAGTTGCATCCATAAACTAGTAATTCTGTTTGTTGCACAGATTTAGGGGAAGGAGAAGTACCCTTGTGCATGTATGTATTACTAGTAGCCATAGCTAGTAATTGTTTTGCTTCTGCTGCTGATTAAACTTCTGTTATGTTGTTTAACTGCTGATAGTTTACCTTGTGAACAAAAAGGACAAATATATGTTTTAGCCAAAATTTGCCAAAGGGGGAGTTTGTTGATTCTAAGAGTTGGCAGCAATTTTGGTAAAACAAAGAGTGTTCACAAGATGTCATGTGTGATGTCTTAACATGAGATATCCTATGTACCTGCTGGAGTTCAAGAACATGTGCATGCAGGATTGGTTCAGAATGCCACATACAATGACAAGGCTTCTGATATTGGATGTACCAATTGGAGCTTAAATGAAAGACATGTTCATGCAGGATTGCTTCAAATGACATACACAATGTCATGACATCTGATATGGTTGTACCTGATGGAAGTTATAAAAGGAATTATTGGATTCTGCAGGATTTTTCCAGGATGTCAGACCTGGTGTCATGACATCCTGTATATAGAACATTCAGTATGAATGTCTGGTGTTTTGTGATTGCACAATTAATGGCAATATTTGGATGATTGAAGATATGGCTAGCTGGTGCATTCAATCATGGAATACAACCAGATTCACTTATTTTCCAAGGAGATCTATACAACTGTTATAAAAAGATTTGATTGGAAAATAGATTTAGGGTTTTCAAGATGTCCAAGCCCAACTGAAAGCCTCTATAAAAAGGAACTTAGAAAACCTGTTTGAACACACAACCAAGACTGAGCGAAATAGAGACAGAGAGCTAGGGTTTGTGTCTGTTTTAGTCGTAAGACTTATAGGCCATTCAAGTCATCCATTGATGATTGAATTGGACTGATTTGTGGTTGTAACTTGTCACTCTAAAGATGTTAAGCAAGAGTGTGTGTCCACTTGATAAAAGTTGTGAAGCAAGATCAAGTGTGTGTCTTCTTGATCAAAGCTGTGAAGTAAGATCAAGAGTGTGTCTTCTTGATTAAAACTGTGAAGTAAAATCAAGAGTGTGTAATTGAAAAGTATTTTCTTTTCCCAAGGGATTATAGTTTAAAATCACTGGTGTGTGATTGTAAGGGAAGTGAGTGGATTCTCATATCTAAGAGTGCTTAGGTAGAAATTGCACGGGTAGAGATTAGGTGAGAAAGATTGTAACTTGTTGAAGTGTACGGAGAGTCTTTGAACTAATTCTATTTTAGTGAGTTTCCTTCCTGGCTTGGTAGCCCCCAGACGTAGGTGAGTTGCACCGAACTGGGTTAACAATTGCTTGTGTTATTTGCTTTACCATTCTGTTTTTGTTTATCCATTGTTTATAACCAGATATTAGTGTCGTGACATTACCTTCGACATCTTATATCTGATACCAGAATTTCAATTTTCATGGTAGCTTGGTCAACAAGTTTCGGTTGAAGGTTGATCAACATCCGAGTCGAAGAATCGATATTGGATGGGAATCCACCTTCTTTTTGTAGAATATTGTTAAGAGATGAAGAAAAAAAGAAGAAAAAGTGTTTCTAGGTTACCAAGTATGATCCCAAGAAATGCTGAAAATATCTAAAAATGCTAAGTGTCCTTTCCAAAAAGTAGCCCCTGCTACTTATAGTACTGTTGTCTGAGCTGTCATGCTCGCTAGGCGAGCAGAATGGTTCGCCTAGCGAGCCCCAAAATAGGCCACCTGAGGCACCTGCGCCCAAAAAAATATCTAAGTCCAGATTTCATATGTTCGCTAGGCGAAGAAACCTTCGCTAGGCGAAGCCCACGCTTCCTCCTTCGCTCCAGCGAGTTTAGATAGTTTTGCTACTGGAATTGCTCTAGCGAGTAAGTGCTAGCTGTGGATTTGTCCAAATTTGGGAGTGTTCGCTACTACCTTCGCCACAGCGAGTTTGCTGACTTTGCTACTGTAAAATTCTGGGGATGTTCGCTGGCAGATCGCTGGGTGCTCGCCTAGCGAGCACTTCGCTACATCACTCGCCTAGCGAGCATGCTGATGAACGCTTTCTTTCTTGGTTCCTTTGCCAACTTTCTTGTGTCTTTGTTTTCTATTCTTTCATGCCTAATTTCTGCACAATAACACACAAACTAAAGGTACCAAGATCATTTAACATTGTATTGCAAATCATCAAAAGCAATGGCGGTTTCGAACACTTTAGCAGCAAAAAGGAGTGAAAGATGCCCACATTTGATAGCTCAAATAAGTACTTTTGGGCATCTAACAACTCTCCTCAACTAGATTCTTGCTTGTCCTCAAGCAAGGTATGCCTCTTGAAGGACAAGAGGATTTGCTTAAAGAAAAAGGTTTCTCCGAAGTTGGATAAAACGGCTCAAACACAAGAGAATCAACCAGACACAAGTTCCCAATGGTTAGAATAACATAATACACAAGAACTAAAACTTTATAGCAATGTAAAACATGTTACAATCCACAACAATATTATCTTGAATGAATCACCCTATCTCTCCTCTTCGAATAAGGATTGAATAAATTACGCGTTTGCAACCGCGGGGACAATTTCACTCTCCAACAAACAATGAAGAAATCAATTCAATTCATACAATGCCTAACAATTATAAATGGAAATGCGGAAGCGCGAAGATCACTAAGGACTTTTCCGGTTGTAGCTTGGTTAGGTTTACAAACAAGGGTCATATCTAAGGCCATTGAAAACGAAATTGCCGATGCAAAAGAGACATTCAATGTACACTATTCACACATCTCAACTTCGTTTCACTTGTTTCTCATTTGAAACCTTCACAACTCTTATTTCACAACTCAGTTTTTGTTTTTCACTATTTTTCTTCCAAGCAAGCATTCATTTTCATTTTCTCTATTTTTTTCTTTTCTTTTCACATCGTATTCACAAAACAGATGTTTCTCTTTTCTAATTTTTTATTTTTTTTTCAATGCTTGCTCGGTTTTTCAAGAGTTGTGGCACTTACCGATTCTCATTTTCGTTCTCCCTAACTTATCTTTTACTCACCCTAAGTGAATGCTCTTGACTTTTTACGGCAAAAGAACAATTATCAAAAATTTCCGGGTTTCAAGAAAAAAAGATTTTTGACATCTCTCCTTATTTCAAGCTGAGATTAAACTGTTTAAGCTCAAAGGGGTTAACGAATACTCTCTCTGCAAACGGGTAAGTTGTATTTGGAACTGGTTGTGCTCGAAAGAAAACAAGCGCCTTGATCATTTCTAATTGCTTCCACAAATTCACAATAATAAAAGACCAAGCATGAATCAAATGAATCAACAAAGTTTATTAGAATCCAGCATTTAAGTGTACAATGGAGGTTTCCTCACAATTTGTGGTTTTAAGTCCTAGATGAAACATTCATTCAATTATGTTGCAAAAAGAACAATATTCAATTACGAAAAGAGTAAAGTTCTTAATGCATTCTAAAATTCTAATCGGAGGTAACCATGTATCTTAGCATTATTCGCTTGTTTATTTTTATCATTACCATCCAAGCTCGGATGCACCTTCATTAGATACTTCTTTGAGGAGCAACCAATCTAGAAGGTTTGACACTCAACAACCAAAAATTTATTAAAACAAAAGAAATTTAAACCAAACACAATAATTTAAAACATAAATAATAACCATTACTTCAAAATTTAAAAATGTGCGTGGGGGACAAAACACCCCAAAAGTACATAACCAAAACTAAAATACTACAAATCTGAAAATACAATAAAATAAAACAAACTTAGCCCTCATAGGACTCAGAATTGTCATCACTACCGGCCTCAGAACCGGTACCATCCTCACTATCATCATCATCATCAGCATCATCCTT
Organism: Lathyrus oleraceus; assembly: GCF_024323335.1. Classification (NCBI taxonomy): domain Eukaryota; kingdom Viridiplantae; phylum Streptophyta; class Magnoliopsida; order Fabales; family Fabaceae; genus Lathyrus; species Lathyrus oleraceus. The sequence continues at coordinate 476,759,511 of NC_066585.1, forward strand.
AGCACCACCAGAAGTATCAGCATCAGAAGCACCGACACCCGCCCCCTCTCCGAAAATAAGCCTGTCCACAGGCCAGCCAACGTGCTGCAGAAACTGCTCACGCGTCATCATCGGATGCTCTCTGGAAGGGTCACGCACCTGCAACTGTAACAACTGCATAGAATCGTGAATATCAAGCATGGCGCGCTGAGTTGCCACCATCCAATCCCTATTATAGTTGCAGACAGCCTGCTGGAAAGGATCGGATCCCTGAGCAAAAGTACCAGGACCATCAGAAGCCCCGGTATCACCAGCAGCTGCACTACTCCTGAAGTTCTTTGGCTTGCAATACTTGGCCACATATCTATCGTCGATGGCTGGCGGGATCCTCACTTGACTCGGGGAGGGTATCTTCACCCTCGAATGTTGGCACAAAGCCATGATGAGACACAGGAAAGCAAGGAGACAGTTAACTCGTGCCCCCGACTTTAGCCCTCTCTCAACCACGAACTTCATCTCCAAAGCAATTATCCTCGCCACATCAATCTGAATATTCGTGAGAATGCAGTGAACCAAGTGTGCCACTGGGATCGGCACGGTTGAAGTGTGGGACTTGGGTTTAATATTTGTCAGAACCAACATAAGGATCAGTTGAGCCGAGGGAATCATGTCCTCCCTATGGTACCTCATCGGAACCCCAGATGGGTTCAACTCAACTGATTTCCCTTCAAATAATAGGGCTGCAGAAATAGAATCGGTATCCCGGTGAAGCCTCAAATCCCTATGGTATGTGTCCCTCTCAATAGCTCCCAGATAGAGCGGTTCACCAGCACACGGTTGATTGCATCCCGATCGAAAGCAACCGGACGGCCGGACACTCTTGTCGTCCATGTGAATGGCTCGTCGTCGTTAGGCAGTGCGTTCGCGTAGAACTCACGCACTATATCGATGTCATAGTTCTCAAGGGGAGATATCAACCGGTCCCACTTCTTGCTATGAATCAACCCAGCAAATGTCCGGTAGTCGCCTTCGGGGTTGATTATAAACCTTTTCTCTGGCAAAATTTTTCTCTTTTCCAAAGCCACATAGCGAGCGGCTTGCTTTGCCCCTACGAATTTGTCGGTGTCGAACTGAATGGGCACAGTACGGGATATGCTCCCGACCTTTCTCTTTTTCGAAGCGCTCAACCTGGATGCCATCTGCAAAGTCATAGAAAAGACACAACACAAAACCACAGAACAAATTAGAGCACAAAACAGAAAAACCGACTGCTGTCATGGTCACTACTGCTTCGCCTAGCGAGGACCTAGCGAAGCTTCACTACAGGTTCGCCTAGCGAAGTGGAAGCGAATGCTCTCCACTGATTCGCCTAGCGAAGATGCTAGCGAATGTCTACGGGTTCTGGGTTCTCCATTGTTTAACAACCAAATTTCAGAAAACCTAAGTCCTATGGTACCCATTTCAGAAACTAAGTGATATATCATGCAAGGCATAGTTCTAAGATACATGCAAATCTAAACCCACATGCAAAACCTAATGATACCCACTCTCCCACATTCACCCTAAATGTGACATACTTCAGAATTTTAAAAATTGGAAACATAAAGTAATGGAGAAAGGGCAAACTTGATTTGAGAGATCGATTGAATTTGAAATGCACGGTTAGGTTTGCAATGCAATGTTAGGGTTTGCGTGAGATGAAAAGTGAGAGAGTGATTGTGAGTTGTGAGGTTCAGACTACAACACTTAAAAATGGTTTTTGGGCCCAAAAGAGTGGCCTGCTGAAAATTAAATGGGTTTCTGTCACGCAGCGCTCGCTACTGCTTCGCCTAGCGAGCAGCTAGCGAATCAACTCGCTACTGCCTTCGCCTAGCGAGCAGATAGCGAGCATGACAACATTTTGTTTTTTCAAAACAGTATGCAAAGCACATTTTAGCCAGGTTTATCAATATAAACACCAATACCACAACAGAAAGCTGTAAATACTTACAATGTTGGGGTGCCTCACAACAAGCGCTTGTTTAACATCGGATAAGCTCGACGGTTCGATGCTCACAGAGGAGCATCCAAGGAGATAGCACAGCTCCCGCGATCCACAAGTCCGCCGAGATAAACCTTCAAACGCTGGCCATTAACCGTCCAACTTTCTTTCTCGTCCAAGTCCTCAATGACAATAGCTCCATATTCTTTGACTTGTTTTACACGAAATGGCCCGGACCATTTATATTTCAATTTTACGGGAATAGCTTCAACCTGGAATTGAACAATATGACCAACTGTCCGGGCACAAATTCCTTCTTTCGAAGCTTTTTGTCATGATACTTTTTTACCTTTTCTTTGTACAACCAACTCGAGTGATATGCGATATTGCGCATTTCTTCCAACTCAAGCAATTGCAATTTCCTTTTTTCACCGGCCAAATCCTTATCAAAGTTTAATAATTTCAGAGCCCACAAGGCTTTGTGCTTCAATTCGACCGACAAATGGCAAGTTTTACCAAACATCAATTGAAAAGGCGTTAGCCCAATTGGAGCTTTAAAAGCGGTACGGTATGCCCATGACGCCTCATCCAATTTTTGTGACCACTCTTTTTTCGAATTTGACACGGGTTTTTCAAGAATTCTCTTAATTTCACGATTAGAGACTTCGACTTGACCATTTCGTTGTGGGTGATACGGAGTCGCCACTCTACGTGATACACCGTAATGTTTTAAAATGCTTTCTAACGGTGCATTACAAAAGTGTGACCCTCCGTCACTAATCAACACTCGGGGGGTTCCGAAACGGGAAAAGATGTTTTTCTTCAAAAAATTTATTACCGTTTTAGCATCCGCCCGAGGTGAGGAAATCGCCTCAACCCACTTAGAAACGTAGTCAACCGCCACAAGCATATACTCGTTACCATAAGAGGGTGGGAATGGTCCTACAAAATCGATACCCCAACAATCGAATACTTCAACCTCTTGGATGTTTTGGAGAGGCATCTCGTCTCTCTTACCAATCCCACCACTTCTTTGGCAACTATCACAACTTTGCGCATGGGCATGTGCGTCTTTGAAAATAGTAGGCCAATAAAATCCTGACTGAAGGACTTTAGTGGCCGTTCTTACCCCATTATAGTGTCCGTCGTAAGGCGAGTTGTGACAATGCCAGAGAATGCTTTGCGCCTCATCGCCGGTAACACACCTTCTCAAAAGGTTGTCACCACCCAACTTAAACAAGTATGGGTCATCCCATACGTAATACTTGGCATCCGAGAGAAATTTCCTTTTTTTGGTTCGAAGTTAGGTCGGGAGGCACCAACCCACTAGCCTTGTGGTTCGCAAAGTCCGTAAACCACGGCCTAACTTGAACTTTAAAAAGTTTTTCATCAGGAAACTCTTCTCGGATTTCCTTCTCAGAAGCGGTAACCTCCACATTAACTAAGCGAGATAAATGATCTGCCACCAAATTTTCCGATCCTTTCTTGTCTTTGATTTCAACATCAAATTCTTGCAACAAGAGGATCCAACGGATGAGCCTTTGCTTTGAGTCCGGTTTGGTGAGAAAATATTTAATCGCCGAGTGGTCGGTATACACTACGACTTTGGACCCTATAAGATAAGACCTAAACTTTTCAAGCGCATACACTATCGCAAGTAATTCTTTTTCAATGGTGGCATGGTTAATTTGAGCCTCATTAAGAACTTTACTTGCATAATGTATCGCATGAAAATTTTTCTCTTTTCTTTGGCCTAATATCGCTCCGATTGCATAGTCGCTCGTATCACACATGAGCTCAAAATTTAAATTCCAATTTGGAGCGACTATAATTGGAGCGGTAACCAATTTTTCCTTTAAAATTTCGAAAGCCTGTAAACACTCATCAGTTAAAAGAAATACTTGGTCCTTAGCTAGAAAATTACTCAAAGTCTTAGCTACCTTTGAGAAGTCTTTGATAAAACGCCGATAGAAACCGGCATGCCCCAGAAAGCTTCGGATTCCCTTCACATTCACCGGAGGAGGTAACTTTTCAATCACTTCAACTTTAGCACGATCAACTTCAAGCCCTCTTGCAGAGACTTTATGGCCAAGCACTATCCCCTTGGTCACCATGAAGTGGCACTTCTCCCAATTAAGCACAAGATTTGTCTTCACACATCTTTTAAGAACCGTTTCCAAGTTGTCCAAGCATAGACCAAAGGAACCACCAAATATTGAGAAGTCATCCATAAAGACTTCCATTGTTTTCTCGATAAGGTCGGCAAAAATAGCTTGCACACATCTTTGGAAAGTCGTCGGTGCATTGCACAACCCAAAGGGCATTTTACGGTATGCGAAAATTCCGAAAGGACATGTGAAAGCCGTCTTTTCATGATCGGTCGGGTCAACCGCAATTTGGTTATACCCGGAATAGCCATCTAAGAAACAATAGTATTGTTGCCCTGAGAGTCTTTCTAACATTTGATCCATGAACGGGAGTGGAAAATGATCTTTTCGAGTTGCGGTATTCAACCGCCTATAATCAATACACATACGCCACCCCGTTGCAACTTTTGTCGGGATCAACTCATCTTTTTCATTTCGAATCACGGTAATGCCACCTTTCTTCGGAACCACATGCACAGGACTAACCCATGGGCTATCCAAAATCGGGTAAATCATTCCCGCATCCAACAACTTAACAACCTCCTTTTTAACAACTTCCTTCATAGTAGGATTTAAGCGGCGTTGTGGTTGAGCTACCGACTTAAAATCCTCTTCCATTAAGATCTTGTGCATGCAATAGGAAGGACTAATTCCTTTGAGATCGGAAAGAGTCCAACCCATGGCTTCTTGATTCTTTTTCAAAACATTGATCAAACAGGCTTCTTCATTCTTTGTCAAAAGATTGCTTATGATAACCGGTTTTGCTTCGGTCTCGTCGATGAATGCATACTTCAAAGTAGAAGGTAACATTTTCAATTCAATAGGCGATTTTTCTTTATTAACCTCCTTCTTCAAGTCTTCCTCCTCAATTTCCCATGGACGCAACTCTTCTAGACTATCAAGCTCCCTTTGGCATTCATCAAGAGCTTGCTCTTCTTCAACTGTGAAAACTTCAAATGAGTCATCAAGAGCTAACTCCATAGGAGATATCTCATGAATATGCTTAGAAACCTCAAAAGTTTCCTCTTCGATCACATCAATGCGAAAGCTATCACTTCTATCCTTTGAGTGCTTCATGGCTTCGAATAGATCAAAAGTAACTTCTTCATTTTGGACCCTTACCTTCATCAAACCGTCATCAATGTTAATCATCATGCGTGCGGTTTTCATGAACGGTCGGCCAAGAATAAGCGGAGCATCGTCGTCCTCTTCCATATCAATCACAATGAAGTCAACCGGGAAGAAAAATTTGTCAACTTTGACCAAAACATCTTGGGCTACGCCATGAGGATGGGTAGTCGACTTATCGGCCAATTGCCAAGTCATTCGGATGGCCTTCATTTCAATGTTGCCAAGCCTCTTCACAATAGACAATGGTATTAGATTAATGCTTGACCCCAAATCAATTAGCCCTTTTCCGACATAGACATCACTAATTTTAACCGGCAAAGTAACTCGTCCTGGATTAACCTCTTTTTTCGGAAGTGTCCGTTGAACGATTGCACTACAACTCGCATCTAGGACAATTGTCTCCGGTTCCGTGTACCTCCGCTTTTTAGTAAGTATGTCTTTCATGAATTTCGCATACTTAGGCATTTGCTCCAATGCTTCCGCAAACGGAATGTTCACTTGAAGTTGTTTGAAAATATCCATGAACCGGGCGTAATGTCGTTCATTCTCCCTCTTAGATGGAGCATGTGGATACGGAAGGTTTTGGATTGGAGTAGCGCTCACTACCTCCTTTCCTTTAGCAACTCTAGAACTTCTCGCTCTTTTCTTTTTCACTCCCTCCACCATCACTTCATCACTCTTATTTTTTTCGACTTCCGCACTTTCTTTATTTTCTTCTTCACCATTCTTTTCATTCTTTTCCACTTCTTCCTCACTCCACTCCCCATCTTCACCATCAATACTATCCTCTATTATTTTCTCCTCATCATTTTTTTCTTCCTCTCTTTTTTCACTCTCATCTCTTTTTTTACTCTCACTAACCAACTCCCTTCCACTTCTCGTTGTTATCGCTTTACAATGCTCTTTAGGATTCGTTTGCGTGTTCGCCGAAAAAGATGGTCCGGGTTGTTGTTCCGCTAGTTGTTTAGCAAGTTAACCGACTTGAGTTTCGAGATTTTTGATTGCCGCATCATTGCTCTTTTGATTAGCCATCGACATTTGCATAAATTGTGTCAATGTCTCTTCTAACTTTGAAGTCACGACAGGCGGTTGTTGAGGTTGGTAAGGATTTTGGGAAGGGTTTTGACGGCTAGAAGTACCACCCCCATAACCTTGGTTATGGTAATAGTTACCCCTTGGTTGGAACCCTTGATTCCCTTGAAAGTGTTGTTGTTGATTTTGAGGATGTGGTTGATACGGTTGTTATTGTTGTTGCCTCGGTTGGTAGTCTCGTTGGTTCACCATGTAATTCACTTCTTCGAACCCGGGAGGTGGACAAAACCCGGTGTCATGATCACCCTTGCAAAGCTCACAACAAGCTATTTGTTTAGCTTTTGAAGGTTCTCTCAACTCTTTTATTTGTTGAGTCAAGAGTTCAACTTGTTGTGAAATGAGTTTATTTTGGGCAAGAATGGCATCGTTCGTTCCAAGTTCAAGCACTCCCGGTTTCTTCAAAGTGTTGCCTCTACTTTGACTTTGGAGGTCATTTAGAGCCATACGGTTAATGATATCAGTAGCTTCTTTGGCGCTTTTAGACAACAAAGAACCACCCGAAGTAGCATCCAACAAAGTCTTGCAATTTGGTTAAAGGCCATTCTTGAAAATGTGGATTTGCGTCAATTCGTCAAAACCATGCCCTTTGCACTTCCGAAGCATGGATTTAAATCTTTCCCATGCCTCATTCAATGATTCGTTGGTTCCTTGCGAAAACACGGAGATAGCTGTTTTGGATTCCATGAAACGGTTGTGGGAGAAAAATCTTTCAATGAACTTCTCTTCCAACACGTTCCAATTCGTCATGACTGCAGGTGTTTGATCCAAGTACCAATCTTTGGCTTTGCCAAGCAAAGCATGAGGAAATAGTCTTTTGAACAATGGTAGCTCTTGAGCTTGATCAACTCCGGCCGCCAATGCTATCTCGTAAAATTTGGTGAGAAAAGCAAAGGGATCTTCATGGTCCATTCCGGTGAATGGACTTCCATATAGCAAGTTAAGAGTTCCCGTCTTCATCTCGGCTTGCCTTCCCGTGTGGTTGGCAAACTGAGCAGTGTTCCTTGGACTGTTGACACATGGTGTGGAAATGGGCGGTGGTTGTGGTGGTTGATCCATGATAGGTGTGAAAGGTGGTGGATGTGTTGTAGAAGAACTCTCTCCTTGTTCTTGTCGTTGTCTAGCTTGTTTCCTCCTTCGTCTCGTTCTACTATTCAGTCTCCTTGCGGTTCTTTTGATCTCGGGATCAAAAAGAAGTTGGTCCTCAGGAACCTACCCTCGCATAAAACGATAGCTGCACACTAAACCAAACAGATTAACAAGCACAAGTCAAAAATTCGAAAGCTAAAAATTAAGCAACTATTGCGATGCTCGCAATATCAATTCACAATCCCCGACAACGGCGCCATTTTGTTGGAATATGGTTGGTATGTCGGGTTTTTGTTATCGTCTCCACAGGGATTGTGAGATATCACCGCCGTTCGACAGTTGTTTTAATTCTTAACTCAAAGTAACAAGGGGGGTTTTGGTTTTTGTCACGGTAGCTTGCATAAAAGGTAAGAAATTGCAGTAAAAGTTTTGGTTTTTCTATTTGAGAAATATTATCAAAGTTAGGGTTCGACGATCACTTTGCATGCATATGTTCGATCAACAAAACTTATAAACTCCTTTAGATGATAAACTATTTCACAAAGTCCTCCCAATGTGTTTATCTCTAACACACATTGTGGGTTTTCCCATTTTGATCCATTGTTGATCTCTCACACAATCTATCAAAATGAAAACTTTTTGGGTTTTCCCAGACGTTTTTCCAAATGACATTTTAGATGTACCGCCAGAGAGAGAGAGAGAGAGAGAGGTGGAGTTTTCTATTTATCTTGTCCCTGGTACTAACCATGTTTCTATGTCACCATACATGATGTATGCATTGGAGTTAGCAGAGTTGAAGAAACAATTAGAAGATTTGCCAGATAAGATATTTGTGAGACAAAGTGTGTCGCCTTGGGGAGCTCTGGTGGTGTTGGTAAAGAAGAAAGACAATAGCATGAGGTTGTGTGTGGATTATTAACAATTGAATAAAGTGACGATTAAGAACAAGCATCCACTTATGAGAATATATGACTTGATGGATCAGTTAGTGAGTGCACGTGTGTTTAGAAAAAATGATTTGAGGCCAGGTTACCACCGGATCAGAGTGAAGGATGAAGATGTACAAAAGAGGGCGTTTAGAACTCGATATGAACACTATGAGTATTTGGTGACACCGTTCGTTGTTTCTAATGCACTCAGAGTATTTATGGAGTACAAGAATCATATCTTTCATACTTACTTGGATCGTTTTGTTGTGGTACTTATAGATGACATTATGATCTATTCTAAATCAGAAGAAGAACATGTTGAGCATTTGCAAGCTGTATTGCAAGTTTTTAAGGGGAATAAGTTTTATGCTAAGTTGTCGAAGTATGAATTTTAGTTGAAAGAGCTTAACTTTCTTGGTCATGTTATTTCAGGTGGTGGTATTGATGTGGATCCATCCAAGATAGATGCAATTCTACAAGGGGAGGCTCCGAAGTCGGTGACAGAGATTATAAGCTTTTTGGGATTGGCTGGCTATTACCGCAGGTTTATTGAAGGATTTTCCAAGTTGGCACTTCCGTTAACTCAGTTGATCTGCAAAGGTAAATCGTTTGTGTGGAACGTTCATTGTGAGAACAGTTTCGTAGAGCTGAAGAAAAGGTTGACTACAACTCCGATTTTGATTTTACCTAAACTGAATGAACCGTTTGTGGTGTATTGTGATGTGTCGTTGATGGGTTTAGGTGGTGTCTTAATGTAAGATGGCAAGGTTGTGGCTTATACTTCAAGACAATTGAGGATTCATGAAAGAAACTATCCTACTCATTGTCGCGGCTGGAAAAATGACAGAGTCTCCACCATCCTTTATTCGTTCCCAAGGAACAGGGAAATAATGTGAAAACCTAATTATTAAGAGTGAGGTTCTAGGTTCGGGAGTCAGTTAAGTAAGGGGAAGATACTAGGCACCCCTTACCTCCATTGTACTCAATGGGATCCTCCTCTAATTCTAGGGCTAGTGTGTATTCCTAAGGTATTTGCTTGATTATTGATTAATTATTAATTATTTATTTATTTACATAAGGTATTCTATTTAAATATATGAGAGATCCAAAAATATTTTTTATAATCGTACTCGCTAGAGTTTACAACTCTATGCCTACATACCTTCGCATTAGGCGAGGGATCAGAGTACCGTAGTTCTTCTTAAAAACGGTGATTGATTGGTTGTTTTTATCCTTTGAAAATTCTCACGTATCGGGGGCGGAGAAGTGATTTTAGAAAATGCCTCAATACACTAGGGTGGAGGTCTTACGGTTTGAAGTGAATTTGAATTGATTTATCCCTTGCAAAAATATTGTTTTAATTTATTTAAGAATATATATTAGGAATCATAATCATGTGTTAGACATAACCCCTTTATCTCGATTTTAATCCCGATTTAACCTTTGATAATCCCTTAGTTTATTCCCAATTGTATCCCATGTCTTTATCCCCTTTTTATCATTTAATTTAATTAATATAATATATATTAATTATGATATAATAATATAATAAATAAATAAATTGAATTAAATAAATTATATTAGATGTCACCAGGTATATTCCTTATCCCTATTTTATCTCATTTTAACATCCCTTAAAACCTTAATAATTATCCTCGATTGTATTTCCTAATTCCTGATTTAATTAAGCCTAATATACATAATATAAATCCCTAATTAATTAATATATTACTATCATAATTAATTAATTAGATAAACATGTCATAAATAAATAAAATAACAAAAAATTAATTTTTTATTTTAATTGAATTAATCCTAAATATTGAATGGACTTAATTAATAGTTAATTAAGTAATTAATTAACTAAATATTAATAAAAATGAGGGGGAGATAAAATGTTTGATTTGAAAAAGAGTCTCAATGCACAAGGGCAGAGAAAATTATCCTTGAAGTGTGAGAATTGATTTTAAGTTCTTTGAATTAATTTATTGATTGACAAGGCGTGACGCCGATCAACCAGTTTAATTTGCAAAAAATATAGTTTTAAATTTAATTAAGAAAATCATATATACCTAATTATTATTATTATTATTATTATTATTTTAATATTGAATTTATAGAGATATAAAATTTGTTATCATTTTATGATTTTAGAATTATAATTACATTTTGGAGAAAGAAATATTTTTTATTCTTATGACATTTATATAAAAAAGAAATATTCCAGTGTAAAGTAAAATAAAATAAGAGTTTAATATTTTGAATTTAAAAGAGATAAGATATATTTTTTTTTGATTCTTGTATTTTTGAAAGAATAAAGAGATAACTTTGATATTTCTATCAATCCTTTATAAATACATTAACTATTTAAAATTAAATAGAGCCTAAGAATAATTAAATTTGTTGAATTAAATTACCTAGCTAAAATGAATAATAAAAAATATAAAATTAGTTAACACTAACTAAATTGATTAAAAGGCAAAATGAGATGTATTGATTTGATTATGGGTCCTAATGAAACTAAGGGGTTTTAAGGCCCATGAATAACCTTAATCTAAAAATAAATAAGGAGCACAAAATATGTAAAAAAAATAAAATAAAATAAAAAAATAAGTAAACCATGCTGAAAAGAAAAGATGGGAAGGCGACATCCGTTACGGTAAGTGATTAATGGATCTAGTGCTTTTAGGATTTGATAAGTCAATAAATTGAAAATTTTGTCTATTACATTTAGAATTTGCTTTCTTATAATGGATCAGACTATTTCAAAAATTATTTGTTAATAAATTTTGTTTATAAGAAAATATTACAAATTATCTATTTTTATACTTTTTTTTGCATTTAATTGTAAAATTGTTATTTTTTTGTTATTCCTAATATGGTATTTTTGTCGATCTTCAAATGCATTAATGATTTATTTAAAATAATTTTTTATTACATTTATTAATACTAATATTGATAATTTTCAAAATAAAAAAAAAGCATAAAAATATTGCACAGGACGGTGCTCCTCTCTCCTTATTCAAGAATCTTTTTTTTGCATTTTAATAGACCATTCATTTAGCGATAAGTGGTGAGGAAGAAAAAATAAAGATAAAAGGTCACAATAGCAGGAACTAAAACCTAGTAAGTCATTCTTCCTCTATCCATACTCACCATTTCCCCACAACAAAACACATAGCATACTAAAAAATGAAATCAAATGTACACAATTCATGAAACAATAAAGCACAAAAATAAAACCTGAAAACATGGCCGGTGGTGATGATGATCGCATCGTAGAGGTGGTGTCGATGCGGCTGTGTGGACGGTCAGTTCGCGACGGGTGTACGATGTTGTCTTGTCGCTACTAACATAACAATTGCAAAGAATACATATTTTAAACTTATATGATACATCCAGTTAGCTATCAAAAGAAATGTGAAATAAATAAAGGAATCTTGTGAATGAATACAACACTATGAACAAACTTTCATTCTGTTTGATCCCACTATTATTTTTACCATAGATTCATTCTTAAGCAACCAGAACTAAATAATTAGCTGCCAGATTCTGTTGCATAAAATTTCTCAAAATCTCATAAGTAGCTCATCCTACATGTAGAAGAATGTCACTTCTTGTTAGGTATTTTTGTTTAAAAAAAAGAATTAAGATTAGAGAGAGAGTTTGAATTGAAATAATGGGTAACATTAACAAAAAGTCACTTTTGTAAACATAAACCGGAGAAGTTCTTAAATCACCATACACAACATGTTTTTAAGATTTCTTCTTAATTGGATTCTCGTGGATCACATAATTAGAGTGTTTTAGAACTAAAAAGAAATTATTTTTATATGACCCTTATGAAACAACAAACTCAATTGATAACATAATTCCAAAAAAAAGCGAAATTTAAGAAGAAAGAAGAGAATACAAACTTTTATAAATTTCCATGTATGCATACTTTGTATAGAGAAGTAGCTATTATTTTCTCTACTATTTTTCATAAAATAATGTTAATTTTTATAATATATAAAAATGATGTATATTAGAGAAAAGATGGATAAATAAAGGAGTAAAAATGCAGTTAATATATAATAATAGAGTTTAGAGAATGATGGTGGATGGATTTAGGTGGTTGTATTATTTACAAAATGTGTTAGAAATATTAAAAGTTAAGAACAAAATATGCTAATAAATTTTGAAGAGAAAAAAAAACCATCAGGTACCATGATATGGTTTGGGTAAAATAAAAGAATAAATGAGATAAAAAAATTTACTTAAAAGAAAAAGACTCTAAAAAAGGTTTAGGACTCTGATTGTGACAAAGTACAAAATGTGGAATTCAAACACATGACCTCTCAATTCTAACTTCTTAGACATCATCTTTTATCAATTGGACCAATGTATTTAGTTAAAATAAAATGGAACCATAGAACTAATATCTTAATAAGAGTTAATTATATTTATAATATTAAAACTTCTATAATTTTATCAATTTATATTTTTATTAAGTAAATACTACCCCTAATTAATTTATTTATTTTAATAAATAAGACATATTATCCTGATTACTAACCCTACTAACTTTCCCAAAAATTAATAATAATGCTCCTACAAATTTTGCTTTTTTAAATAAAAAAATCTAAATAATACCCCTAAACTAAAATCAACTCCTAAGAGGGACTAAAAAATCAAAATGGTCTCCTTTTGACTTTTTAGGTCATTTGACCAGATGACTAGTACACTCTGGATGTGTTAGTGTCAACTGGAAATGAAAACTAAAAGGTGGTCAAAATTTGGGGTACGACACTCATGATTTGGAATTGGCTGCGGTGGTGTTTGTTTTTAAAATTTGGAGGCATTATCTATATGGTTCCAGATTTGAAGTGTTTAGTGATCATAAGAGTTTGAAATACTTGTTTGATCATAGGGAATTAAATATGAGACAACACAGATGGTTGGAATTCTTAAAGGGTTATGACTTTGGTTTGAATTATCATCCCAGTAAGGTGAATGTCGTGGCTGATGTTTTAAGTCAGAAGTCTTTGCATATGTCTGCTATGATGGTTAGAGAGTTGGAAATGATTGAATAGTTCAGAGACTTGAGTTTTGTATGTTAGATGACACCATAGAGTGTTATGTTGGGTATGTTGAAGATCAACAATGATTTTATTAATACAATTAAAGAGAGTCAGAAGTTGGATGTGAAGTTGGTGGTCTTGATGGTTGGAAGTAGTCAGACTGAAAGTAATGATTTCAAAGTGGATGAACAAGGTGAGTTGAGGTTCAGAGGAAGATTTTGTATTCCTGACAAAGTTGAGTTGAAGAAGATGATTTTTGAAGAAAGTCATCGAAGTAGCTTAAGTATTCACCCAAGAGCTACTAAGATGCATTAAGATCTGAAGAAGATATTTTGGTGGTCTGGAATGAAGCGAGATGTGGCTTAGTTTGTTTATGCTTGTTTGACTTGTCAGAAGTCAAAGGTTGAACATCAGAAACCTGCAGGGTTGATACAACTGTTGGATATTCCAGAATAGAAATGGGATATCATTTCTATAGATTTTGTGATGGGGCTACCCAATACTCCGAGATGGCATGATGCCATTTGGGTAACTGTTGATAGACTGACGAAGTCGGACCATTTTATTCTGATTAACATAAGTTTTTCTATGCAAAAGTTAGCAGAGATATATATCCGTGTGATTGTGAAGTTGCATGGAGTTCCGTTGAGTATTGTGTCAGATAGAGATCTGAGGTTCACTTCCAGATTTTGGGAGAGTTTGCAGGAAGCTTTGGGTTCGAAGTTGAGGTTGAGTTCAACTTATCACCCACAGACCGATGGTCAGACAAAGAGGACCATTCAGACATTAGAGGGCTTGTTGGGAGCTTGTGTTCTCGAGCAATGAGGTGTTTGGGATAATCATTTGTCGTTGATTGAGTTCACGTATAATAATCGTTTCCATTCTAGTATTGGAATGGCACCTTTTGAAGCCTTGTATGGTCGAAGGTGCATGACACTTTTGTGTTGGCATGAATCTGGTGAGAGTGTAGTGCTTGGACCTGAGATTGTCTAACAGAATACTGAGAAGGTGAAGGTGATTCAGGAAAAGATGAAAGCTTCGCAGAGTAGGCAGAAAAGCTACCATGATAAGAGGAGAAAGGATCTTGAGTTTCAAGAGGGAGACCATGTATTCTTGAGAGTCACTCCGGTGACTGCTGTAGGACGTGCTTTAAAGTCGAGGAAGCTTACTCCTTGATTTATTGTTCCGTATCAGATATCCGGGCGAGTTGGGCCTGTTGCTTATAGAGTGGCGTTGCCACCGAATTTGTCAAATCTACATGATGTGTTCCATGTTTCACAACTTCGGAAGTATGTTCTGGATCCGTCGCATGTAATTATGATGGATGATGTTCAGGTGAGGGATAACCTTACAGTTGAGTCTTTGCCTATAAGGGTTGATGATCGAGAACTGAAATAGTTGAGAGGCAAAGAGATTGCTCTCATGAAGGTAGTGTGGGGAGGCATTGCCGGAGGAAACATGACTTGGGAGTTGGAAAGCAGGATGTGAGAGTCGTATCTAGAGTTGTTCACCTCAGGTAATTTTCGAGGACGAAAATGTTCCAAGTGAGGGAGAGTTGTAACACCCCGATTTTATTTAAATTATTTTTTCGTAATTTAATTATGTGGTAGTTGTGGTTGTGTTGTGTTGATTGATGTTTTGATGTGTTGTGTTATCGTTGGCAGAAAATAAAGGATGACGATCAAAGATCTATAGAAAGACCACAACTCATATATTTTTTCTTTTTTCTCTAATCATTCAACTTCATATTTTTCTGATTCATCATTAATCTTGCAGTTCAATAGAAATGAACTCAAAGTAGTGGATGGTTGTGTCTATTATATCCCTTATTTTTTTTCTATTATATACCATCAATTCTTTTTTTTATACGAGATTCAATGATTTTCCCCCCTGTCATATGGTTAATTAATGTTATTGTTTGTTATAGATCTTTACATACATTTTTTCATATTTTTTCTTTTGTCATTCAAGTTCATATTATATAGTTTTAAATGTATAATTTACATATACTGTATAAAAAAATATAATTTAGATGAAATTATGGCATAATCATGATGATTAAATAAAGTACAAATGATTAGTTATAGTAAATGAGTATTAACATCTTAAAAGAAAGGAAATGGACCGACTGACTGGGGTACAACGATGACGATATAACATGATTTATTTCACTAACTTCAATTGAGTCATGTATCTTTTTCATATTTCTGCATTAAATTTTGAGGGATTTTATAAGAACACCACACAATTTCAAGTATACTATAAATTTAAATATGTTGTTGATTTTCGCAAATAACCTATTTTGTGCTTTTTAGTCATAATATGTTGCATGACGTACATAAATTGATGTTAACGTTAACACTACAACAGATGGAGTCATAATATAAGAATTTAATTATTAAAAGTGAAATAATTATAAATAGGTATAAGTGGTATTTTTTAGTGAGATTTCATTTCCGTTTTTTTCCACATAATACTGAATTTGCGCATTCAAAATAATTTTAATAATTAAATTATTTCTACTTAATCTAATACAGTTAAAATACATTAAATATATCACTCATGTAATAATTATGTAATATATTATTGTATTACACTTTGTACTTAATAAACTTTATTATTTTATAAGCATTACACTTTGTACTTAAATATATCACTCAAGTTATGAAAATATATTAAAATAAGCATTACACTTTCTACTTAATAAACTTTATTATTTTAGCATGTAACTTCTTGGTCAGGGAAACAAAATAAATTTTACTATTCCCTCTTTATAATAAAGTTTTGAAACCATTATGAGGCATTATATTGTAATATCGAATATTATATATATATATATATATATATATATATATATATATATATATATATATATATATATGATATTCTCTATTCCTTTTTAAATGATTTTATCAATTCAGTATTTATTTATTATGGTAATAAATAGTTATGAATGTACATTAAGAATGTTTAATATGTTGTCCCTCAATAAACTCTCACTATTAAATATGATTAATATGGTATCTCTCAAGTTAATGAAAATTGTCAGGTTGAAATAATAATGCAATATGTATTTTTCTAATTTTTTTCTTCTTCATCTCTGCTCTAATATTTTACTATATATTGTTTTCTTCTTTATCTCTACTCTAATCTTTTACTATAAATCATCTTCTTCATACATATTTTATTGATTTTTTAAAATATTTTTCAAGTTGTTTCAAAGTAAGGTTGCTACAGAGACTTTTAAGATTGCTAGAGAGTAAAATAATAAAATTATTAGTTATAACTATACTTATTTTATGATTATTGCAAAATATTTTAAAACTTCAGGTGAATTTTTTGTTTGTTTTAAAAATATTTTTCAAGTTGTTTCAAATTAAAGTTGCTAGAGAGTAAAATAATAAAATTATTGATTATAACTCTACTTATTTAACGATGATTACAAAATATTTTAAAACTGCACGTGAAAAAAAATTGTTTTTAAAATATTTTTTAAGTTGTTTCAAATTAAGGTTGCTACAGACACTTTTAAGGTTGCTAGAGAGTAAATTAATAAAATTATTGATTCTAACTATACTTATTTAGATGATTATAAAATATTTTAAAACTTCAGGTTAAATTTTTTTTGTTTTTATAATATTTTTCAAGTTGTTTCAAATTAAGGTTGCTATATTGACTTTTAAGTTGATTCTAACTATATTTATTTAACGATGATTACAAAATATTTTTAAACGGTGAAAAAAAAATTGTTGGTTAATTATTGTGCTTTTTTTTACACAATTACTACATTTATAAACTTTAGAATTTTAACATTGAATTCAATATTTTTTTTTCTTTTGTCATTCACTTACCTTTTTATATTTTTAAATTTATAATTTATATTTCATACATATCTTTTACTATAATTTGTTTTCAAAATAAAGATTATATCAAATTATGAAAATATATTAAAATAAGTGTTGGAGTGAAATAATAATTGTTTTAATATAAGTTTCAAATTATGAAAATAATTATTAAATTATTATCGCATATTTTATTACTCACAATTATTAATAATATTTTTGAAAGCAATTAAGAGAATAAAAAAAATTAAACAAATAAAGATGTGAGATGACAACAGTTTTTTAAATGTCTATGCAGTTGATAAGAAATAAAAGTCTTATTTTATAGAAATATCATTTATTTAAAAAAACTAACTTATTGATATATTATAAGGAGAAAAAAATAGATTTTAAACAATAAAAAATATAAATATATTAACTACAAAGGCAGAAAAGAGTGAAAAAATAAAACTTAAAAAATTATAATGTAAAATAAATGAAAGGAAACTGAGAGTGAAGTTATCATAAAAGTGGTTAAACGTTTACAAATGGTAAATTTAGAAATGATTGATTTGTAAAAATTTATCATCAAGTATCCTATCCAAAATAGTATTAAAACTCTTGTGATAAAACAAAACAAAAATGATGAAACATAAGTTTGAATTAACCATCTATTAACATATCTTTCTATTAACATATCTTTCTTTTAACCAAAAATGATGAAACAAAAATGATGAAGAACTAATCTTTCTTTTAACGTAGATGATCACAAATTTTAATTTGCTTTGTTTCATGTAGTTTAATTGACATTATCCATAAAAAAAACTTTTTATGTAAAATTTTATTATTGGATAGTAATTTGTAGTGGACTTACGATATAGTTATTTTTTATGTTTATAGTTTTAAATTTACAAAGGCAATTAGACACTAAATTTATTATAGATTTTACTCAATAATTTAAGTCATCTTTTTATGTAAAATATCATTATCGTCATCTTTTTTTTATCTTAAAGAATCGATTATTTTTTTACTTATAAATTTAAATCAATAATTTCAATTTCTTGTATGAAATCTAACTATATTATTTTCTTTCTTTTAATATGTAAATGCAGGGCTGGTGTAAATGTAAAGGGATATTTTGCATGGTCTTTCTTGGACAATTTTGAATGGCATAAGGGTTATACCATGAGATTTGG
This sequence comes from Lathyrus oleraceus, assembly GCF_024323335.1. Classification (NCBI taxonomy): domain Eukaryota; kingdom Viridiplantae; phylum Streptophyta; class Magnoliopsida; order Fabales; family Fabaceae; genus Lathyrus; species Lathyrus oleraceus. The sequence continues at coordinate 476,777,936 of NC_066585.1, forward strand.
AATGATATTTGTGGATTATAAAAATGATTTAAAAAGATATCAAAAGCTTTCAGCATCATGGTTCAAGAATTTTCTCACAACAGATACCAAACTTTACATAGATTCCATTTAATAGTGCTACAAATTTCTTTATAAACATTATAGATTTATTTCATTGTTTGAATAAGACAAGTATACATTTGTAATTATATGTAATATATGAAACATATATCATTAATCATTGATTCTATGTTAATACTGTAATTACATTTTTTATTTTCCAAACAATAGATGGAAATATTAACTATATTTTATTGTCACTGGATATAAAATCAACTCATTTTCTTGGCAAAAAAGTGTATGTTAAGTTATTTCACACAAATTAAAAAGAATTTATTAGTAAATAAAATTGGATAATAATTTTATTAAAAGGATGAATATTATTTTTGTCTACTGACATAGATTCTTTTTTTTAAATGAGAGAAACCATCACAAAATCAAAGTTTGATTGAACGATCACAAAAGTAAAAGAAACCACCAAACTCAAGTTAGAAAGGACGACACAACCCTCCATGCTTTAACCGCGAATGAAGATTATGTTTGATAAAAATTACGGTCGATTAATAAACTACCTTATAGTTTATCATTGATGATCGATAACTGATGGTTTATAGCTTATTGTGGATGATTGATGACTGATAATTGATAAGATAATTGAAGAATTGGATAAAATTAACGATTCAACTAACTTATAAATGTAAAATGACATAAAACATATTTATTTATTTTTAAATTAAAATAAATTATAAAAGATAAAAGACGACTTTTGTGAAATAATAATGATAAAAATGGAAGAAAAAATGATAAGCTATAAGTTAATAAAACAGACTATAAATAAGCTCATGATGAAAAGATCATTACCAAATCGATTGAAATTGTCATATTGACTTATAAACTATAAACTATAAACTATAAATAAACTAGAAGCTCGCCAATATGACTTACCAAACAGAGCCAAAGAGCATCCCTCCCTTCGAAATCCTCAATCTAACATGTCTCAGTTTCGTAATTATCGAAACCTCAGAACCAAAAAAGGAAAATGTATTAGAAGAAGATCATTTGAACACGATCAGAGAGAGACTCATTAAGGTTTGAACTCACCTGAGAAGGCTATCAAAAATCACATTCTAAACCTTCAGGGCAAGCTCCCCAACTACATCAAAACAACTTTGACTAAGCCATTGATGTAGCTTTTGATATGTGTTTTTCTAAAATTTGTTTTTGAGACAGATAGTAAAACGATGGAAACGATGATGAACGAAGAAAACTCTCAGAGAACCATTCTTGGAATGATAAACAACATATATATAAAAGTTATGTTATAAACGACCGAGTTATTTTTATGCATAATTTTTTTATCATAGATCTAAACCTAAGAGAATTTATCGACATCAGATTACTCACAAACATGATAAAAGTATAACAAACAATAAATAAAAGTGTAATGATAAAATATGTTCGATTAACTATATCACAAATAATGTCATGACCACACCATATACATATTATAAGTTACGATAATGTATAATGCGCACAGTAGAGAAAAATAAATATTTTTTTTTTCTTTTTATGAGGTTTCTATTGTAGGTCGCATTAAAAATAATATTATTACATTTTGAAAATGGTAAATAAAGATATTCAAAATTATATTGAAGCATGCAAAGTAATATTGATATTGTGTAAGCTATGATATTCTTTAAGAGGAATGTCGAACATGAAATCTCTATTCGAAGTATTTTCTTTTTCCCTGCAATTGTTTAAGAAAAAATGTAAGACTCTTAAGTTAGAAAATTTTTATCGAAAAAGATAGTAAAATTAATAGTAAGTAGTGTAATCAAGTTTTTGCTTACCTTATAAAGATTATAATCAATTCTTCGTACATCCCTTTATCAATGCGCTCTTGAGATTTAAAAAACTACAAATACACGACGAAATGTCATATTATCAAAGAAATACATTCAGAACACTTGACGCGTTTGAATATAATATGGTTTATTGCAACACAAATAATACCTGGAGAACGAAGATACTTTGTTTTAGTCTAGATTTGATAGAACAACAATTATGACTTGTTTCTGAATTATCTGGATTTCTGGTAAATAAGGAAAACAATGGACTTAGTAAATGTATATGGTTTTATTTACATAAACTACAAATAGCAGTTAAATTCATGCATTCAAAAATAAACTAGAGTAAAAATATTCTTAAATGAATTAAATAAAAACCTCTCCATCCTTTGAGATATTATTTCTCTTTTCACCATTTTCCAAAGTTGTGTTTTATCTGTTATAACTGTGGAGCTCCAACCGATAGAGTAAATTTTCAAACGTTTGACCTGTTTCAATGAGGATGATAAAAATGTTACTGAAAGAGTGATGAAAATGAAAGAAACAATTTTGTATACGTATTACAGAAAAGATAAATACACCTTATTGTAGAGTTTGCCGATGGATGAAATACTTTGGTCATCCTTCCATGTGTTCCATTTATCTTCAAAGTCTGTTATCTAAAATTTATTGCATAAGAATAGTGAGAATAACTATCACCCCATTTATATCTAATGTAAAAGCAGAAAATAAATGATTAAGTATAACTTACTTTTATGTCGAAGCAAGTTTCAACATTCTTTCGTCTCAACTCCTTACATAATTGAAAGATTTCACCGTGTTCTAGTTTGGCTGTATATTAAAGCAAAAGAAAATTATATTTAGTTATTATCTATCTATGATATAAAGAATACAATATAAGCTTGGTATGTCGTGTAACCAAAATGAGAATCAATGTGTGAGCAATTTTTTCAATGTATACTTAATAAATACCTGCGGGTGCGATAAAAGAATTTGTTTGTAGACTACATTTTTTGTGCTTTCACCATCTTCTCCTTTCAATTTTCCTTCCCTGGTTAAAACTCTTGTTGTAGTCTGTGAAACACCCCTGGATAAAGCCACATATAACTGTCGATGACTAAAAACATGTCGTGGAAGATATATTCCAATATTTGAAATGGTTTGTCCTTGTGATTTATTTATTGTAATTGCAAAACTTAGTCGCACAGGAAACTGCTTTTTACTAAGGACAAAAGGCAGTCCATCACTTGCAGATGTTTTTATTTTAATTCTAGGCAAAAAAACACGTTTTCCTGCGTTGCTTCCTGTCAAGATTTCCACATCCAACATATTCATAAATAAACCATGACATAATAACCGGGTCCCATTACACAATCCATATCTAGGTACTGCTACGTCCAATTCATTGAGATTAATTTTCATATATCATAAATGTAAAGTTCTGTATAATGTAATCCATTATAATTCATTATTTGTATAAATATTTTAGGCTAAATAAATCAAATGACTTTAGTAATAAAAATGTATAATTTATTGAAATGTAAAAAATCTTTACACCGTTAATGCATATCAGTTAACTTTGTATATTTGACCTTATGAAGCTCTAATACATGTTTGCAATTTTTCTTCTAGTATATGTGCTTACCATTTTTTCATGTTAATAGGATGATGTTGCAATCATGAAGTATATGAACACAGATGCATACCGATTCTCCATCTCTTGGCCAAGGATATTGCCAAGTAATAGCAAATGTTTGAATTTATTCACATCCTTAAAGAGTTTCATATGGTTGAATCTTTCATTTAAATTAACAACTCTAACAAATACGCAGAAGGAAAAGTAAGCGTAGGTATCAACCAAGAAGGAATCAAATATTACAACAACCTCATCAATGAGCTACTCGATAATGGTAATGCATAAATCATACTATTTTAGGAGGGAATACTATATTACTAGTATATCATATTATTGATTGATGGAGTTATTGATTCAGGTCTAGTACCATTTGTAACCCTTTTCCATTGGGATCTTCCCCAAGCCTTACAAGACGAGTACGAAGGTTTCTTGAGCCCCAATATCATGTAAGTTTCGCGGAACAAATTTCTATATGCATGATCCATGTTAGAGCATTATCACATTGTTTGATCCATAAGGCTTGATTGTTGATGTTTTTGTTGTTGAATCTCTTTATGCAGAAATGATTTTCAGGACTATGCAGAGCTATGCTTCAAGGAATTTGGAGACAGAGTGAACCATTGGATTACTCTTAATGAGCCGCACTCTTACAGTATGGGTACAGATCCCTACATGGCCTCACACAACCAACTCCTCGCTCATGCAGCCGCTGTCAAAATTTATAGAACCAATTATCAGGTACAAAGCCTTAAATGGAAATTTTGTATGACATCTTCATACAACATTTAAGCTAACTTGCATTATAATCACCTATATGAGTCTGGACATGTATGACATCTTCATACAACATTTAAGCTAACTTGCATGTTCATGGATGCATCAAAACATAATCCTATACCATGATTTGCTAGATGATGTGTGTTGTGTTTCTTATGCATAATAGACTGTTACAGTTTCTGTTAAGTAACTTTTATCTTTAGCTAGGATTTACTCTCTGTTGAGTTTATGGATAATTATTATTTGTAAACTCACAAACTATTCTGAATGAAAATATGATTCGCGATTACATGTCCTATATTTTGTGAAAACTATATATTTCTACTATTTGATGTCTATAACCCCCGGAGGCCTTGTCTATTTGTAGATTTATGTTAAGAATTCATGCATTAACTTCTGTTTGTTTTAATCCCTACAAAAATTCTATTAAGTCTATTGATTAAATACAGTTGCTCGGTCCAATTGATGGAACTCGTGGATTTCTGAAAAATAACTCAGTATTATATGTGGTAAGTTAAAAAAAGAACGCTTCGAATTTCTATTGATACTTTTTAGATTCATTTCATATATTTGTATACAACATAGACATTTGATAAAGCTTTCATCTAGAAGATCTTTCAATTGCAATTTGTAGAGTAACCTTTGCCTGCCATAATGCATTAGTGCTTAGGGGGTTATGATGCCTTTTCCTCTTGGTTTTGACACTATATTTAGCTTTTTTCCAGTTTAAACACCGATTTTTGGTTTTAACACCACTTTTATCCTTTCTTTTCTGGTTTAAAACCACCCCTAATTATTATCTTTTTCTCAATATCTATCCTCCGAATTATGGAGTTCTGACTTCCTTATTGCACTATAAAGATACGTAGCCACGAGAATGTGAATCCTTGCCGAGCACCTTTCTTTATTTTATTTGTCCTCTCCGGTTCAACGAACTACGAGACTCTGACTTTCTCATTGCACCATGAGAATACGTAGGCATGAGGGTCACAATCCTCCTCGAGCACTCTCTTTCTAACCCATTTTCTGTTTTGCATGTACTTAAAGATAACAACACTCATTCAAGCAAGAGCATTCAAAATGGTTCCCATGAAGTACTGTGGATGTGAGGGGTGCTAATACCTTCCTCTTGCATAACCGACTCCCGTATCTGTTTTTCTGTTTCCCTTGTGTTTTATCGATACTTTCCCTTCCCTTTTTGGGGATAAATAAAGTTTGATGACGACTCTGTTGTACCTTCAAGCATACGATGTGTTTGGTGCGTACACCATTTTGTCAGTTATCTTCATCACCACCATAAGTTAGCCCTCCCACATTCGTATAATATACCTACTAGAGCATGTGAGTTTCGCTCCTCTTGTAGGGAGAACACACCTTATACTTTTTTGGACAATACATTTAGTTTTAAAGACACTAGACACACTTACTTAACATCTTAAGACCCTAATGATTTGTAGATTAACACATAACACATTATATCTCATGTATTTGCTAATCAAAACTCAACGGTAGAAAACTCATAATATGGATCAAAGATTTCCTTATTCCAAAGGCTCATCAACCCAAATATGTAAGAAAACTGTAAATGTAAGAAACAAAATCAAATTACTTAAATTCAACAAAAACTCATTTCAACATTAGGAAGGAAGCTCACCATATGGTAAACTCCGAAGAAAACCTTACCCTTAAAAGAAGAACTTTTGAATTACACAAATTGAGGATGTGATTGTTAAACTAAATGACATTGTTCATGTGAATTAAATCCTAACTAGCAATGTAGAACTCATTAGACCATAACCGAGAATAATAGTTTATTAAGGTAGTTGATTTGATTTCTGTGATTGTTTTGAAGATGAAGGTTGTTGTAGGAGGTAGAATCTTATGAGATCAATGTTTCGAGGAAATGAAGAAAGGTCATTGTTTGGTTGATATGGGGCAACAAAACAAGGTTAGGTCATCTATCCATATAAAACTGTTAATTGAGAGAGACAGAGAGAGAGAGAGAGAGAGAGAGAGAGAGAGAGAGAGAGAGAGAGAGATTTGAACTTAAAAATGAAGGAAACACAAAATGAAATCCTTTGAATTGACAAAAATAATTAGAATATGTTTAATTAAAGACATATACCTATGGTTCTTTCTCTAACATCCAAGGATATATAACTAAGAATGTTGTATGTGTAATGTAATTTTCTTGTAGTTCAAGTTAGTTAATTGAGTTACTTGAATGACAAGTAACTAAACATCTGTTGTTTATTTTGAGAAGTTAGGTGTTAATTCCTCTTATATAAATACATAGTACTGATATAGATTAAATGAATAAAATTGGCTTCTTTTTTTTATCATTGTCTCGCATTTTTTCTCAATCCTTTGTTTAATCTGCTACAAGTGTTCTATCGTTGACCAATAATTATCATATCAAGGAACTTTAAAGTTTACTATTCATACACTTTTATACATGTTCAATAGTCGCAATATATATAATTCCATTGTATTAAAAGAGTGCGAGTAAGAAGTTATTTTACAAACTTTGAATTCATTCATTGGCAATTCTTTTTATTTCACAAAGGACTACATGTGAGTGAGTTTCATTTCACTTTTCTGTAATCCTGACTTTAACAAAAAAAAAATCCCATTAAATGGGTCGGAAAATCCCAAGTTCATCAAAACAAAATAATTTTCTTGAAACCACATGTAATATATATACCTAAGATTTTGAAATTCTGGTGTAGTCAGAGTTCAGATGTTCTACTCCAAGTAATGACATCTGATCCAACATTGTTACTAATACAGCAAGACAGTTATACAAATTAAAACCCAGTACTGATATGCACACATTCACAGATGTCACGACATCTGCTACTATATCAACATTGAATGGAAGAACACCCAGTTTTGTCCATCTGGTACAAAGACACAACAGAGATCAAACATAGCACTTACTTCTGTTGAGCTTGCACAGTTATCAGCATGATGTCTCAACATTGATTTGAACATCACCTGTTACAGCATTACATGTCGACCTTATTTTATAACAGACAGAATTATAACGTCCAGAAGGTAAAAACACAAGTAATTGTTAACCCAGTTCGGTGCAACATCACCTACTCTGGGGGCATACCAAGCCAGGAAGAAGATCCACTATCAGCAGTATTAATTCAGAGTTAAACTCCCCCGTTTACAACTCTTCACTTAATCCCTACCCAATGCAATCTATACCTAGGAACTCCTAGATAGAAACCTCCAGTTTCCATCCTATCACTACAAATACAATTTAATGCTAAACAACTTGAACTTGCTTCACAGCTTCGTTCAAGACCATAACAAACTCTTACCTACAGGCTTTGAGTTACAAATAATCTCATGCCTTCGAGCACTGAGAAACATATGGTAACCTTCCCACAGGTTGGGAGGTTTACCTCACACACACCCCTAATTTTACATTATTTTTGGCTCACAAAACCTAGGTTACAATCTGCTATTTATAACCTAAACACCCAACTGGATTTGGGCCTTGTACTTGTATTTCCTAAAATTAAGGTTAAGCAAGTTAACCTAATTTCCACATATTAGGGTGCTAACAAATAGGCTATTTGTTAGGTTCATTAATTGTAGCTCAGTTGTTAGTTTCCTGGATTTTAACTCAGCTGTTAGATTCCTGAAAAATAGCCTGAGAAAAATACTGAAACAGAAAAACTAACTAGCCTACACTTTAGCATATGCTGTCAGGAATGAATGTCACAACATTCAGTTTGGCGTCCAGAAAATAGACCATATGCTAAGTCTGTTATTTTCCTGAAAACAGACTGTACTAAATGCTGTACTGTAAAAGACCAACCAGTCTATACTTCAGTATCAGCTTACAGTAATAAATGTCAAAACATCCAGTTTGACATTTTGACAATGAGCCTTATGCCAGGTCTGTTATCCTCCTGAAAAACAGCCTGAAATAAATACTGAACTATAACAGAAAAACCAACTAGCCTATAGTTCAGTATCTACTGTCAGGAATGAATGTCATAACATTCAGTTTGACATTCAGTAAATCCTGTATTGAATGACTGTCATAACAGAACAGAAAATCAGCCTGCTGTTAATTTCCTGAAAATCAGCCTGTGATAAATAACAGAAAAACTAACTGGCCTGTCAGGAATGAATGTCATAACATTCAGTTTGACATTCAGAGACTGCTGTTATGAATGACTGTCATAACAGAAAATCAGCCTGAACTAAATACTGAACTATAACAGAAAAACTGATTAGTCTATAATTCAGTATCTGCTGTCAGGGATGAATGTCAAAACATCCAGTTTGACATTCAGTAAATCCTGTATTAGCTAATCCTGCAGCATACTACTTAAGCATGTCATGACATCAGTCAAGACATCTAAGTACAGTAACTGTTTTAACACAAAATGCAGCCAATCAAAAACATCTACAAACTCCCCCTTTGGCAAATTTTTGGCTAAAACAACTTGGCATCACAACAGAGTTCACAGCAGCGGAAAGCACACATCCAAGCAGAGAATCAAGTTAGCTAATACACTAATCACACATAGAAGATAAACTTCACATAGCAGCAGCACATAGAAAATAGCAACTAACAACATAACCTCTTGTTTTAGAGGACCTTCATCTTCACAGAAATCTGTTGTCCTGGGGTACAGGTGTTACTCCCCCTTTTTGTCAAAAATGTTGCCAAAGCAACTTAATATTACAGACCAAAACGGACAAAATTACAAGTAATATACCCAGTATGGTTTTAGTGACTTTTGTGCCTGAAACCAACTTCTGCTTGCTTCTGGTACATCCTCAGGACAATGTTTCTCTCCCCCTTTTTAGCTAAACATTTATAAATGAAACCTTCATAAAACCAGATCCAGGCGCAGTATGCCCAAATCTTAACAAACCCCATGGTTTAGAGGGAATGGAATGTCGCTCTTGTGAGAAGAGGAGTGTTGGTACATCCTTTAAATAGGCCAGACTGTGCTTAGGAATTAACGGTAAGAGTAAATACTTGGTCAATATCCATAAATATTTGCTGAGAATCTGTCAGAGAATCACCAACAATATTCCAGACTATCTTTGAATAGCTCTTGACTGTTTCTTTTCAGAAACAACAGTTCCAATGCATGTAGACTATTCCATATATGTTGTCAGACACATTGCAAGCGATGTCTTAACATTCAACACGGCTTTTGTCTGCATTCTTCATGTATTCTCCCTATCACCATTTCCTAAAATCACTTTCTTACCTCCAGTGGTAGCTTGACATCTAACACCACTACAACCAAAATCACAAACAATAGTAGATGGTTACTCCCCCTGTACCACACAACTGTAACACACAGGCTCATTCTAATATATCATAATGAGACACACCACATCCATATTTCCTTATGACTGTAAGTTTCAGAAGGAAATAACAATATTGTCCAAGGCAATGTCATGACATCCGGTCAGACATTTTTCTGCTCACTCAGCCTTGACACACACCACATCATCCCAATAACTAACAAGGTGCCATACCTTGTTATCTGAGAAAACATAGACCACAAGCTTGATGATTACTTGCAGCACAAAGACAGAACTCCCCCTGTCATGAACAACCAACTCTCCTCTTGAAACTTGGAGATCACACATGAACATATCCAACACCCCAAAGTTGGACCTTCACCTACTTCCTGATTCAAAGAGAACCCAGACCACTTGATGAATGGAAAACATAAGACGCATCTTCATGTCTTCAAGAGCACACCCTCTGTTCAACCCTCTTGGCTGAACACATCCACACTCTGTGTCAATCTCTCTTCTAACCAGAACAAAAAACCACTTCACAAAATGTTCTAACATTAGTTAGGACATCCTTCACAACATAATAAAGAACACCATCTGATAATCTTCAGATATCACTGAGTCACCAGCTTGATCCAAAAGAACCCAGACATAAATTGGGACATATACATTCTCATCCCATTACAAGATATAATCTTCCATAGATAGCTCAGAACTCCTACCACAAGCTCCAAAAGATGAATAGAAAACACCTCCTTTTGTCTTCAACTTACTACTTTTCTGCTCAAAAGTAATTTATCTCAGACTTTCCTCAAGAATAATCAGCTGCCATATGTTGATTATCTTGATTCTTCGAACTCACTTCTGAGATGGACCAAATGCCACTGGTTGATTACCTCCTTCATGAATCCTCATATGAAAAAGTCAAATGTCACTTATTGACCTCTCCATGTTTATCAGACTTCTCCCAAAGATATTCTGACCTTCCAAGTGAGACTTGAACTTCAAGCTACATGTTAAACAAAACTTAGATTCTCTAAGACATGAACATGTAACATCTTCTCCATCCAGCAACTCCAAAGAACTGCAATGAGAACGATCTTTTTGAAGTACCCAATCTACAAATCTGTAGACCCTTCTATCTTAAGTTGATGTGCCACTTCACCAACTAAGATTCTGATGTTGAACCAAATGTCACAACATTGTGTTTTAACATCTAGTTGTTGAATTCAACTCCTTCTTCTGCCACTTGAAAGAACTTCCTCCCTACACAGAACAAGAGTTCAACGCTCTCATAGACTTGATTGTGGAACCAAGTTTGAGTAAACAACCTCCATCCTGCAGGTTTGCAGTTAAGTCATCCAAGCTCACACCTTGATGAATCCCTGCTTCTTCTCCAAAGACATCAGACACTCTGATGCATGAGTCTTCAGAAGGACCAGTTAGACACTAACCCTTCAGCTATACCAAGGATTCCACTTCCTAAAGCAAGGTTGTTTCCATGATGTCAAGAATGTTGCCACTTGTTCTTAACTCCATAGTGTGCATTAGCCAATGCACTTCCTTACCTAGATCAGAAATAAACTGATCCAAGTAACCACCATCAAGACTATGATGTCTTCTTCTTCTTGTACACACCAAGGCTGAACATGTTTCTTGCCAGGAAACCTTTTCAGAGATCATATGCTTTTGCTGCCACCAAAGAGATAGATCATAAACCAATGTACTATCCTTCCTGTGATTCTGCACAGGGTCTTGAAGAAGAGATGTTCCAACATCTTTAAGAACATCAGTTATCTTGAGCTCCAAGGATAATCAATTAAATACTTGTACTTGGCTCATGTAGACATTGATCTTAAATCATTTCCCAATTATCCTTTCAGATACTTCCACCATAAGAATACTTTGAAAATACTCTTCTTGTGTCAACATCTTCTGCTTGCGAGCACCTCAACAGTTTTGAGAATCTTTCCAGATTAGATTCACCCTTAGGACTGAGAGAGATGAATCCTTCCTTGCAAATGTGTCACACAACAACCAGAACCCATGTGACACAGGTCAACAGCCAACCAGACCCTAGGTTGACCAAACGTGAGGAGGTTAACCAAAACTCCCCCTCAAATTAACAATCATGGAAACTCCACACCAATATCCATGCATTGTACACAAATGTCTCAACATGACATACACCATCCCTACCAGTGGCAACTAACTCTATGAGTTATACCTATACATACTCCAATCACACTAAGCAGACTCCAGCTGACCATAAGTACTAAAGAAACACCAGTCAATAGTAGATATGCATTGCCAGAACATACTACCTCAACCAACCTCTGAATCTTCATATTCTCACTCCTTGAAAGAACTGCCACTTCTGAGCGTGGTGTTTGAATAACAAGATTCATGGTCCCAATCCTCTTAAATGATATAGCAATCAAGTTACCCCATTATTGACTTCTAACATCCAGGGGACTTGTCTTCCAACACAACATAGTACTTCAGGGAACAACTATCCCACCCTGATCAATCTACAGGAATAAGACAAACAGCAGGAAATTGCACAATGTCACATCTCAACCAGCTCCACTTCTAGAGATCAGACTTCTAAAAGTGACCTTCTTGAGCACACACACAGTTGACCCTACCCTTGTCAACTTAGCACACACAGATGTCTCCTCTTCCAGGTCAAGAGTAGGTTCCAAACAAAAGTATCCCTTTGTTTGACACCTAAAAACATCTGCTCTTCAACCAGTAGCTGCATACTTGTTGAACAACATGTTCTAACATCACATAGAACATTAGTTTCACCTCCTTGGAACAAACCCTCCTTGAAAGTCTTCAAGGTCTTCATATACACTACCCAAGAGAGTCAAAGAATCAGTGATCAGGTGATTCTTACCATCCTGAAGTGAGAACGTCATGATGAGTGGACTTGAGGAGACTCAAGTATCTTTGACATCTTCAGTAGATTATGATGAAATCTTGAATACAACAGCCTTTCATCCACATGAGGGGAAACTACATCAGAGTTTGAGTTTTTCCAGGTATTATGTAGCGGAAATCATAATACAACTCAACCTATGAACACACACTTCACCAGATCAGCCTCCAAGAACATACCAAGTTTAAATATGATTCAATACTAGCACAACTGTCCCACATAAAGGCCAATTGCCAACCTCCAGAGACAGGTACACATAATTCCTGTCATGAATAGTCCATCCACCTACTTCAAGGGACCATTCAGGGAAATCACAGAACCTTCCACAGGTTCCAACATCAGTACTAACATAACTCCTTGCAAGATACCAGAAAGTATCACCCATGGATCTCATCCAGAACCAGAACAGGATGCCAGCTCTGATACCAATTGAAATTCTGGTGTAGTCAGAGTTCAGATGTTCTACTCCAAGTAATGACATCTGATCCAACATTGTTACTAATACAACAAGACAGTTATACAAATTAAAACCCAGTACTGATATGCACACATTCACAGATGTCACGACATCTGCTACTATATCACCATTGAATGGAAGAACACCCAGTTTTGTCCATCTGGTACAAAGACACAGCAGAGATCAAACATAGCACTTACTTCTGTTGAGCCTGCACAGTTATCAGCATGATGTCTCAACATTGATTTGAACATCACCTGTTACAGCATTACATGTCGACCTTATTTTATAACAGACAAAATTATAACGTCCAGAAGGTAAAAACACAAGTAATTGTTAACCCAGTTCGGTGCAACATCACCTACTCTGGGGGCATACCAAGCCAGGGAGAAGATCCACTATCAGCAGTATTAATTCAGAGTTAAACTCCCCCGTTTACAACTCTTCACTTAATCCCTACCCAATGCTATCTATACCTAGGAACTCCTAGATAGAAACCTCCAGTTTCCATTCCTATCACTACAAATACAATGTAATGCTAAACAACTTGAACTTGCTTCACAGCTTCGTTCAAGACCATAACAAACTCTTACCTACAGGCTTTGAGTTACAAATAATCTCATGCCTTCGAGCACTGAGAAACACATGGTAACCTTCCCACAGGTTGGGAGGTTTACCTCACACACACCCCTAATTTTACATTATTTTTGGCTCACAAAACCTAGGTTACAATCTGCTATTTATAACCTAAACACCCAACTGGATTTGGGCCTTGTACTTGTATTTCCTAAAATTTAGGTTAAGCAAGTTAACCTAATTTCCACATATTAGGGTGCTAACAAATAGGCTATTTGTTAGGTTCATTAATTGTAGCTCAGTTGTTAGTTTCCTGGATTTTAGCTCAGCTGTTAGATTCCTGAAAAATAGTCTGAGAAAAATACTGAAATAGAAAAACTAACTAGCCTACACTTTAGCATATGCTGTCAGGAATGAATGTCACAACATTCAGTTTGACGTCCAGAAAATAGACCATATGCTAAGTCTGTTATTTTCCTGAAAACAGACTGTACTAAATGCTGTACTGTAAAAGACCAACCAGTCTATACTTCAGTATCAGCTTACAGTAATAAATGTCAAAACATCCAGTTTGACATTTTGACAATGAGCCTTATGCCAGGTCTGTTATCCTCCTGAAAAACAGCCTGAAATAAATACTGAACTATAATAGAAAAACCAACTAGCCTATAGTTCAGTATCTGCTGTCAGGAATGAATGTCATAACATTCAGTTTGACATTCAGTAAATCCTGTATTGAATGACTGTCATAACAGAACAGAAAATCAGCCTGTTGTTAATTTCCTGAAAATCAGCCTGTGATAAATAATAGAAAAACTAACTGGCCTGTCAGGAATGAATGTCATAACATTCAGTTTAACATTCAGAGACTGCTGTTATGAATGACTGTCATAACAGAAAATCAGCCTGAACTAAATACTGAACTATAACAGAAAAACTGATTAGTCTATAATTCAGTATCTGCTGTCAGGGATGAATGTCATAACATCCAGTTTGACATTCAGTAAATCTTGTATTAGCTAATCCTGCAGCATACTACTTAAGCATGTCATGACATCAGTCAAGACATCTAAGTACAGTAACTGTTTTAACACAAAATGCAGCCAATCAAAAACATCTACAGATTTAACGAGAAAATTCTTGAACCATTCAGCAGAAAGTTTTGGGTGTCTTTTCTGATCGTCCTTAAAATCAACGAAGACGAGTCCAAATCTCAAGCTCAAGCCAGAATCCCATTCAAAGTTATCCAACAATGACCATGCAAAATATCCCTTTACATTCACACCATCCCTGTCATACTCAAAGGTCAATAAAACTAAAGAGTTAGTCACAATAACTAGAGGCTTAAAGATTCTTATAATAAAATATAACTTACCTAATTGCAGTTTCAAGATAGTAAAGATGACGATAGTAGTAATCAATCCTATAAGTATCTAAGAGAGATTCTTCAAGAGATAATGTTGGATCGTTGAACTCATCACGACCTATCAATTTATTTTGTCATACTTTCATTAACTTTAATAATATCACAATATTATGCATACAATATATCTTATAAAATAAGAAGTATTACCATTTTCAGTAATGTAAATTACAGGGTCCTTGTACGTTTTCTTGGTGTAAAGCAAAAGATTATGAAGTCCTTTTGGATAAATACATAACCAACTTGAAGCAGACTGCATAAAATTACAAAGTTATCTTTACATGTTAGAAACAATATTTTTGAATACAAAACTTACAAATGAAAAGCATTCATATATAAGTTATCTTCCAACGAAATGATGAAATACATACCATTGGACCGAGAGGCTTGCCATTATGTTCAACTGTCATTAAAAAAAATTTAGAGTATGCAAAGTTACATTTCTTTTAAGCTTATTTGGAAATTGATTGATATACTTACATGTAGCATTAATAAGAGAATCAGTTTGTATGGCCGGTTGCGCGGCATTGCGAAGGTGAGGTGCATCAGCAGCATAGTAGGATGAGTAATAGTTTAGGCCTAGAAAATCAAAAGACCCCTTAAGTTCCCTTGACTCTTCTTTTGAGAACTTTGGTAATCTCTTTTCCACCAAAGTTCGCATGCTTTTTGGATATTCGCCTCTTGTAAGCGGATTCATATACCTATAGCAAAATGTAGATGCAACGAAAACCATAAAATACTCTCTCTAATTTCCTTTTACTTTACAGATTTCAGTAAATCATATACATATACATAACTATATTTCTTTTAAATATAAAACATGAAGTGAACCGAAATTAAATAATAATTGATTCAATATTTACCATCCAAACATGAAGTCGAGACCTCGTTTTGAAGCATCAACATCGGCCTTCGCTATAGTGGCCGGCTCATACCAGTGTGAGATTAAGGTAATCCCTATTATGCCTCGTTGAGATGACTGCATTTTGCTTATTTTGTTAGAAACATTTCCAATAAGTTCATACTTAAAAAAGCATGATCTAGAACCAGAGTAATCATAAGTAATTTTCTTTAAACAATAGAAGACCTTATATTTGATCCGGTACAAATTTGCAGTAGCAGAATGAGCAAGAAGCTGGTTGTGTGCAGTCAAATATGGTTCTGTCCCTGAATCACCTCCTGTGCAATTCAGATTTAACCAATCTGAACATCGACCCGGTGCGAACTTTCCGAATGCATAAGCATTCATGCTCACACTCCATGGTTCATTTATAGTAATCCAATGTTTCACTCTATCACCAAATTCCTTAAAGCAAAGTTCAGCATAGTCTCTAAAATCATCTCTGCAAGATTGCGAATTACATATGTTAATCAATAATCTATAGTCATAAAAAATAATTCTAAACATGAAATTGGTGTCACTCACACAATGCGACGGTTTAAAAAACCGCCATACTCATCCTCTAAAGCTTGGGGAACGTCCCAATGAAAAAGTGTCACATATGGTTGCAAACCTGCATTATTCTCAATGATTAACAACTACATGGACATGAAATAAACATTGATGAATCCTTACCCTTAGCCAATAATTCGTTGATGAGATTGTTGTAGTACTTTATTCCTTCAGGATTTACACCTCCGCTAAGCTTTCCCTCTACAAATAATTAACACAAAATTTTGAATAGTTATTATAAATCAGCAATCTACAAAGAGAAATATTAACAAAAAAAATGACATACTTGGTAGAACTCTAGTCCAAGAAATGGAGAATCTATAAGCATCCATATTCAAATCCTTTATGAGTTCAATATCTTCTTTGTACTTATGATAGGAGTCACCAGCTACATCACCATTACTTCTATCTCTTATTTTTTCTGCAACCATTTCATTAATAACTATGAGCAATCTATATACAACCTATGTAACTGGAAATTCAATTCGGTTTATAAATAAAACAAAATACATTATTAACACTAATATAGATTAATTATTCAATAAATTTAAAGAATTCAATTTTCTTTATTGGAAGCTATAGTTAAATGTAGGATGTTGACTATTATTTGAAGGGTTGTTTGCCGTGCAGTTCCGTTAAAGAAGAAAAAGTTAACTATATAATATCTCTGAGATTAATTGCATATGTATCTATTATTTAACTATTTTTTATGTCATGTTTTTTTTTACAAAAATAAATTAAAAAAATTTAATTAGTTAGGCTTAAAAGTCAGGGTATTTAGTCGAATTCCAAAGTTGATTAAAATTTGTCTAAAATCTCATTCAATATAAAAATCCATTTAAGGAATTTTTTTTGTATATTTAAATTAAAATTAAATTTTGTATTAGTATAAAATATAATATAATATGTTAAAAAATTAATATTAAAAAATGAAAATATTGACTGTGTTTGGAATATATGATATAATTGATTAGTTAAATTAAAATATAATACTTAAACTATTAAAAAACCAATGAAATTAATTTAATATAATATACTCTATCAAAAATTAAAATTAATATACTCTATCAAATTTAAAAATTAAAATAGTATTTTATTAAATTAAAATAGTATATTATAATTTTATAATATATTATGTAATAAAAAATCAAAGCTATCCCATATCCTACCACTAATTTTAAAATATCTTGTTAATTGGATGTATGTATTAAAATCTATGGGTGATTTAATTTGATTTAAAAAAAAATCTAAAATTAAAATTTATTAAATATCTAATTTTTTAGATTAATTTATAATTTAAATTTAAGTTAATTTAAATGTAAAACACATAATATTTTTTTATTTGTTGACAGAATAAAATAGATGATATACTCATATATTTTCAAACATGTAAAAAGAAAACAACCTGGATATTTATGAGTGAAGTTATCCCAAATGCTTGATCCTTTTCCACCCTCAAATGCTGCACCTTCATACTAAAAAAAATCAAAATAACATAAAGTTAATAAGTTAATAATTAGTCTTCTACAATATGAACACTACATAGATAATAATATCAGTAATTGAAAGCAATAATAAAAGATGGAGTTGGTGCCTGATATGCAGAAGAGGCTGTTCCAAAAACAAAGCCTTTGGGAAAACTGCTCCGGTTGAAATCAGAAACTTCATGAACACCAAGAGGTTTAAATCCATTCATAGGAGTAACAATGGTGATGGTTAAAAGAGAGAGTAACAGAAACACGTTGATATGAAATACTGCCATTTTTATTCTTATTATTTTCTTGACTATGCTTTGCCTTTATAGTATAGGAGGCACAATATTTCATGGATCAAGAGATAACACGTCCACCTCCATTTTTAATTTATTAATTAACCTAAAAGTGTAATGTTTTATAGGTAAGTTTATTACTATGGATGAATTTTAAATCAATAATTGCATATAAATAGATGGAGTGATATAATCTAAAAGTCATTAACATAATTATTATTTTTATATAGATGGAGTGATATAATCTAAAAGAAATTCACATATACACACTCATAACTATGAAATTTTGAGTTTGTCGAAACATGATATTCGGCCTCCTAGTAATACGCATTTTAAATATGCTTTTTTATAATCATCCTTAATATATATATATATATATATATATATATATATATATATATATATATATATATATATATATATATATATATTTTCTCATTTATTTATAAAACAGTTACGTCAAATTTTTCTAACTAAACGTTCATGATGATGAACATATTGAAAGCATGTTTGTTAGCCATGAACATTCTGAGCTCAACTATATTGAGTTGTATATTTTACTCCATCAATATCAACAATCACAAATTTGTGATCAATCTCAAATGTTTAAACGAGATGAATTACAATTTCAATGGCATATGCTGATATTGTCGATGATGATGAAGAAGAAGAAAGTGAGACACATCACTACTACAAACAACATGTTTCATGATTAAGTTTTCACCTCATCCAATAAAAAACTGAGGTATAATCCTAAGGCTTGTCATGTTTTATTTTTTATTTTAAAATTAAATATCACATATTCCTCAGTTTTAAAATATAACCGTGGGAAAATAAATTTCCTATTAAACAATGAAAGTGAGTCATTCTGAATAATCTATTGTAGGAATTGCTTCATATATCGATCCGAGCTGATTTGATCCAAGTTGATTGTTGTGTCATCGTAGAGAATTAATGTGTAAGTTGTGGTGATATGCATGGTTGACTTGAGGACTGTTGTTGCAGGAAGCTGCGAGTTTCATATCTCAGCCTGCTGGCAGGAACCAATTTTACTAAGGTTTTAGTAGAATATGAAAATAAAAAGTTACTGGAAAAGAAAACCAAAAATAGATTTTTTTACTGCATTGTCCCTTTTTTGAATTTTTATTCCTAATATACCCTATTCTGAAATTAAATTCGCAGAATATCTCATTTTTTAGTATCTACTTGTCCAATGGATAGACGAGTTCGTGAAGGATGTATCTGTCTAATATTGACTCGGCCAATGATTGGACGAGTCTTGTAGAAATTATTGGGTCATGTGTGGACTCGGCCAATGAATGGTCGAGTTGATGAGACACTAAAAAGTTGAATTTCAACAACTACCACACCAATACTAAATACTGATACTACTATTTTATTAATGTTAGAATAAAACATGTCAAACTTGATAATTCACTTATAAAATTAATATTTTTAGCTTAATAATCTGAAATGATGACGCATGCGTGGATATGAATCTCTTTCTAATGGCTTCCTCTTATCAATTCAAAATAGAAACTCCCACTGTCTTATTATAATTGAAGATGGAGTAACAGTTACTTGGTGATGTTTGTTCCCAAGATAAAAATTTCATCAACTCGGCCATCCATTGGCCGAGTTCACACACGGCCCAATAATTTTTACAAGACTCGTCCAATCATTGGCCGAGTCAATACTAGATAAATACATCATTCACGAACTCGTTCATCCATTGGACGAGTAGATACTGAAAAATGAGATATTCTTGAAATTTAATTTTAGAATAGAATATATTGGGAATAAAAATTTAAAAAAGGGATAAATTAGTAAAAAAAGTCCTAAAAGTATAGTTCCCCATTTAAAATTTAAAATTTGAGATGCTTTGCTCTTTCTTTTTGGTTTGTTGGTTTGAATTATGGCTTTTGACTACTTACTTTGATGATTTGTCTCATGAAAGGACTATTGATTTATTAATACAGGACCACATATTGGTCAGAAGACGACAAGGATCCTCACTATGAAGTTCAACAAAAATATTGCCTTAAGAGGCGACATTGGTCTTTGTTATGAAGTACAACATTTAAAATATTATCTTAAAAGGCGGCAATGACATTTTCTATGAAGTCCAACATGCAAAATCATTGCCTTAAAAGGCGGCATGGACCTTCTCTATGACGTCCAACATATAAAATCATTGCCTTAAGAGGCGGCAAGAACCTTCATTATGAAGTCCAACATACAAAAGCATTGCCTTAAGAGGTGGCAAGGTCCTTCGTTATGAAGTCCAACAGACAAAATCATTGTCTTAAGAGGTGGAAATGACCTTAGTTATGAAGTCCAACATACAAAATCATTGCCTTAAGAGGCGGCAAGGACCTTCATTATGACGTCGCGCAAGAATATTGCCTTAAGAGGTGGAAATGATCTTTGTTAAAAAGTCCCTCATATGAAATATTGAGAAATTATTCATGTTGGTCATAAATAATAAAGAAATTGTTTACCAATACAAAATTATGACTTCTTAGGAAATTACAAACAATTTAACTATTTTAATGTTTAAGATGGAGGACGTTCCAATTATGGGTAGGAATTCTACGTCTAATTCCTGCAACTTGTAAGCCCCAAGGGAGACTAAACTGCCTTCTGGCATTTCCCTTGACTTTAATCTGAAGTTGTATCTTCTGGAAGCTCTGTGTTTGGTGGCGAATTCTTGGACATGGGAGACTTCTCTCAATTTGTCTCCTAAATTCGTTGCACACTCTAGTCCCACCTTGTTTGCCTCCTAGTTAAATTGAGAATGTCGGCATGAGGGAGTGTCAATTTCTACAGGAAACATGGTATCTACTATCTACACCATAACAAATGGAGTTTCCTTGGTAGTAAAATGAGGGGTGGTGTGTGTAAGACCCTAATTTTGGCCCTAAGATCCCTCATGGCATCATAACATTTCATTTTGCATAGCCTTAAGGATCATAAGCATCTTGGCTCCTTACCTTTGGGTGGGATCTCTCTTGTGAGTGGTTTGAGATCACCAAGCATGCTTGAATTGTATATTATTGCTTTTCTCATTTTTTATTAACTCAAAAGCACAAAAATATGTCACTAACATCCTTTGCTTATAGTTTGAGCAGTCACAAAGTCAAAAGCTTCTAGGAGATCCTTTGTGCAATGATAAGGTCAAGAGAAGATGAAAGCAAGCATGGCAATGGTTACCAAAGCTCTCATCCATCAAATATGCCTCCCAATTATCTCAATTCATCATGTTTGATCAAGCAAATCAAAGGGGTTTGAGGTTTGTTTCCCAAGGAAACCCTAATTCATCTACTCATCAACAATGCCTTGCTCATGAAGCAACCTCAGCCCATGATCAAATACAATCAAGGGAAGTTCTTTAATACATCATATCATGCATATTTGAACTTATTTGAGTGTCCTCAATCATCAATTCATCAAGATATGAGTTGTGGACTTGAGAAGTTGATCAGTCAACTCATCTGACTATTTTGAAATGCACTGAGACCTGACTTTTTATGTGTTGGTCAAATGGAGATGACCCCAAGAGAAACAATGTTCTCAAGGACAATAGGAACAACTTTAATGTTCATCAAAATTTGATTTGAATCTTGGAAGGTCATCATCCATTCCAAGACATTATAGGTCATTTTGATTGAAACCCTAATTTTGGGTCAACTTCCCAAGAATATAACTCATTCATTTTTCATGATTTTGAGGTGAGACTTAATGAATTGGAAATATTATTGTGTCTAATTAAAATGTTATGTTGAGAAAAATTGCAAAATCTCAAAATAAATACATGTGATAATGAAAAACATTATAGGTCACTTTGGACCAAATGCATTGAAATGTGAAAAAGTCCAACTTCAAGTGCCCATAACTTCTTCACTAAAAGTCCAAACTATGCAAAATTTAAGTCCAAATTGATTCTCTTGAAATGATATTCAACTTTAATGTTAAAGATTTTATCATTTGGAGCTTGCACCATTGAAACAGAAGGGCTTGAATATTGGCCAAATTTGGAAACTTCACAAATGCATGTTTTGCACCTTACACTTCAAGCTCAAATTTCATTAATTTCCAAGGCCCAATTGGAGTTTTGATCAACATAGAATTTGTTCCTTATGCAACAAGCTTTCTAACCATTACTCATAAGGTTGCATTTGGAGTTTGGAAGCATCATTTTCGAAGACATGAAGAATTAGGTGCATTTTTGATAACTTGATTCAATTGCCATGCATGAGCTGATTACACCTAAATTGCACGTCCATTTCATTCATTCATGATCTCAGCTTGCCAAGCCATGTGGAATTGGGCCCTCCATGCGCCTGTACAGGCCCATGCATGGAGGCCCTTTCCATTCATGCAAATTTGAAGTCACACATTCAGCATTGCTTACAGCTCTCTCCATCTATAAATACCTTGCCATAACTCTTCAATTCTTCAACCTAATGGCGCCTAAATCCTTGCTGAATTGAATCCCCACCCATACCAAAGGAACAAACTTCATTTTTCTCCAAAATTTTTCAGAACTGAAATTCAATTGCATTGGTTGAATTTTAAGATCTAAAGTTCCTAAGCCTCTTCACTTTGATCCATTGAAGCTTCTGTTTGCAAAAAGAACCAAAGAAAGTGACTCAATTCTTCACAATCCAAAGGTTTTGCTCCACTAAAATTTGCTTCGAATCTCATCATACATTGCTCCATTTGCCTTGATCTTGTGTTATCTGAAGTCCTCTCTATAAAGGCATCATTATTGTGTGTTTAATAGTTGGAATCGGGCAAGTTCAGTTGAACACCACCAAAGTTCCATCTCTGATTTCTCTTTTAATAGGAATCAAGAGTGGAATTGAGTGGCACATGAGTGATGTACATCACTCCACCTTGCGAATGGTGCCTGGATCGTGCATTTTAGTTAACATTTTTTGACATGTAATTTTTTATCTCCACCGGAGCTTGCCGGAGAAGACGGTGGCGCTGGGCACCGTCTGGTCTCCAGATCAGATCTGGACCGTCCCTTTCCATTGCCAGATCTAATCTCAGCAGTCCATTGTTATGACTTTTGATTAAACCGCGTGTGGATGCATTGACTTGGATGTATTGTGGAAACGCGTTGAGGGCCATGTGATGTGCCAGCTCAATTAATGAGCCACCATCCAACGCCTCTCCTTTTTCCTAATTTTCATTTTCTGATTTCTATTTTCTTTTATTTTTTTAATTCCATTTTATTTCTAAAATTTGTATCTCTTTTATTATTGGTCCAAAAATTATGGGACCAATTGCATTATTTCTCTTTTAATTTCTAGTTTCTAAAAATGATTTTTAATATTTTTGATTTTATTATTTGATATTTTTTAATAATTTTCTCTTTTCTGCTTATTTTTAATTCATTTTAAATAGTTTTTGATATTCAAAAAATACAAAAATATTTTCTAAACCTCTTTGAATGATGATAGATTTATGAAAAATATTCTCCTCAATTTCTTAATTGATTTGAGATTTATTTGAGATTTTAGTTCAATTAGGTTATTTTTATTCATTTTTAATTGATTAAAAATAGTTTCTGACTTTTAAAAATGCTGAAATTTTTTGTCAAGCTTTGTTTGACCTTGTTGAACTTGGGATAATTCACTTGGACTTTTCAAAGTTGATTTGAAGTGAGTTTGAAGTTTGACCTTTCTTTAATATTTTAATTCAAGTTTTATTTTAAATATTAAAAATGCCAAAAATATTTTGTTTATTTCTTGACTTCCAATCTTCATCTTGCTTCTGTTTTCTATTGTTTGACCTTGATCTTCCCTATCTTTGGTCAACATTTGTTGATTGGTACATTTCATTTCATTTAATGCACTTTAATTCTTCATTTCTAATTCTTCTTCTTCTTCTTCTTCTTTCCTTTTGATCAATGAGTTAAAGGTTGATAGTTAGCATTAATTAGGGAGGTTTAATCTTTCTTGATTCAAATCTAATTCATCTTGATCAAATGATCAAGTGAATGGCTTTGCATTAAGGATAGATTGCTTTCTAAATCATGCAAAGGACTTAAACCAATACAAGATCATTTCTCATCTTCCTTTTGGCATGGCAAGTTGTTGGAGTTTGATTCACTAATCAAGACCTCTAACTTGTGTTGTTGCCTACATTATTATTGACCGACCTCAGATAGTTGTGACTTCTACATAAGTCCAATTACGATTGCTTAACATAGCGCTAAATTTGCCTTATGGCACACTAACTACTAACACTAACCATTGACCATTAACATTTAATTCTTGCTCTTTACATTTATGCAATTTACTATTCTTGTACATATTATTCATTTGCTTTTCCCCCCTTGCTCACTTGAGCACATGTTTATGTTAATGCAATTTTCCCTTTGCTCACTTTATCACATAATTGTGTATATATTATTGTGCTAGTGCTTTTGCTTTGATTGTTGTGGACCAAATGGAAAAATGGACAAATGACTTAGATTCTAGGGCATTCCCTATGCAAAAATGGAGTAAAAAGGCCTTAATCTTGAAGATGGATTAGAAGGACCAAACCTCTAAACTCACTCTTGTCCATTCTTGATTTGCTTCATAAAACTTTTGATGTGTGTGCTCTTGTGCTAGGGAATCCTATGAGAGCTCAAATTGAAGAACTATTGCCATGTTCATCCAAAGTGAAAGATACAAGATATATTGAGGATCTCTTAAGAGGCTTGTTTGATTGTTGCTTGAGCTTATTATTATTTTGCTTGCATATTCCAAAGGATGGGAGCTACTTGGATCATCAATATGATCTCAAGAGAGGAACTCCATTTATGGTCTTGTTTCTTATCCCTTATCTCTTGTATGATTAGGACTCTAGCCATTCTTCTTCTTCTCTCCATTCTAACCCAAGCCAAAACTTTTATGCAAACATTTAACACTTCTTTTTAAACATTAGAAACCTAAGCCTTATGCTTTTGATTTTCAAACTTTCTTTTCATAACACTTATTTTGAATTGAACTTTTAAATCAACTTTGACCATATTTTGTAAACACTTTTCATTGGTAAATATAACCCATTCAAATATTTCTCTTGTGGTTTCAATGGCCACTTTCTTAATCAAACTTTTCATAACCTTTAGCTATTAGGTTTGAGTTATCCTTGAGGTAGATGTAATACTCACCTATATCCTTAGTGATGGACAATGAGTCTTCCATGCTTATTATAGGGTTAACCCCTCACTAGCATGTTGAAGCTATCCTCACATGGTGGATTTGTGGTTTTGGGTTGAGTTTTCTCCCTTGGATAACAAAAGACCTTAAGGCTTTTGGACCAATCAATTCACCAACTTGTTTTTTTGAGATTTTTACCCCGAACTACGAGGTTTTTATCCTAATCTTTTTTTTAAGATGGTACGTAGGCAATGGGTTTATCCATCCAAACACAAAATGTAAATAACTTGTATATTCTCTTCTCATCTCTTCAATCATGTTTGCACAAATAAATTTTCACAAAATACCAACCTTACAACAAATATGAAAATGGCTCCCTAGGAGTACCTAGGATGTTTTGGGTGCTTAAAACCTTCCCATTGCATAACCAACCCCCTTACCCCGATCTCTGACATTTTTACTAGTTTTTTATTCGATAAAACTTTTAGGTTTTTGTTCGCTTTCTAACCATTCCTTTGGATAAATAGAAGTGCGGTGGCGACTCGACTTGTATGGTTTACCTTAGATTTAGTCAATATCTCTAACGCTAACGAATACCCTGCTACAGTGTGATATGACCATAATATTCCGTGGAGTAGTTCTACCCATATTCCTTTGGCATCATCGAGCTTCTTTTTTCGTCCCTTCAAGATTACCTTGTTTGCTGATTCGGTTTGCCCATTGGCCTGCAGATGTATAACATATATGAACTATATTTGTACCCCTAAATCTCGGTAAAATTCAGTGACCATAGCACTAGAAAACTGGGTTCCATTATTGGAGACGATAGCTTCTAGAAGCCCAAACCTACACATAATTTTCTACCAATGAAAACGATAAAATCTTCCAGTTGTAATTTTAGGAACAAGTTCTTCTTCTATCCACTTGGTGAACTAATCAACTCCCACTATCAAGAATTTAAGTTAGCTTGGTGTTAGGGGGAACGGACCCAAGATATCCATGCCCCACTAGTAAAAAAGCAAGGGTAAAGTCATTGATTTAAAGAGCTTAGTTGGGTTGTGGTGGAGGTCAGAGTGCCTTTAAGACTGGCCGCATTTCTTGAAAAAGGAGATGTTATCATTCATTAGGGTAGGCCAATAGTATCTTGCCTCTAGCAAAATATAGGCGAGAGCCTTTCCGCTAATATGGCTATCGTAGGCTCATTTGTGGACTTCGGCGAGTACTAGCGTGATTTCATGATTCCCAGTCATCGTAACATTAGAGTTGATCACCCTATTTTTTAAAGTCTTCCTAAGATAAGTCTATATTTAGTGGTCTACTTTCAGATTCTCCATGCTTCCCCCTCGTCTAGTGGGAATTCATCCTTCTGTAGGTAACGCAATATGAGAGACTTCCAACTAGACTCAAGGACAACTTCCAAGGAGTAGGTCTCACCTGCCTCAATGTTGGGGGAGTCGAGAGTCTCCTGGATCACTGTTCTATTAAAACCTGATGTTTTCGAGGTGGCTAGTTAGGATATAAGGTCTTCTCTAAAGTTTTGTTCACATGGAACATGTTTTATTTCAAAAGAAGTAAATCAAGAGGATAAAATTTGTATCTTTTGCAAGTATCTTATCAGTTGAGGATCTTCGGTCTGATACTTCCTGAAAACTTAGTTAGAGACCAATTGGGAATTACTCTTGGCTTTCAATCGAGAGGCTCCCATTTCTAGGGCGAGAATCATGTCGATGGTGAGAGCTTCATATTCTAATTAGTTGTTGTTGGACTTGAACTCAAACTTCAACGCCTACTCAATCAATAAGTCATCGGGCCCTTTCAAAACTATTCATGCACCGCTATCCTTTACATTTGAGGCACCGTTAACAAAGAGTGTCCATTTCGAGGTCTCCTCCTTGTCTTTAGGTGAGCTAAATTTTGTATAAAAATTAGGAAGAGCTTAGGACTCGATGCTTCCTTTTAATATGTACTAGATATCATATTCTGAGAGTTCCACGGTCCAATATACTATCCTTCCCGCCATATTTGGATTTTTCAAGACCTGTTGAATAGGATAGTTAGTTTTTATGAAGATGTTTTGCCCCTGAAAGTAAGAGAACAAATTCCTCTCCATGACGATGATAGCTAGTGCCAGCTTCTCAATATTTTTGTACCAAGCTTCGTTGCCTCTAAACACCTTACTTAGAAAGTATTTAGACCTTTCAGCTTTATCCGTCTCCTGCACTAGTAACGAGCTTATCGCCAGATTTGTGATGGAGAGGTAGAGATGTAATGGAGATCCTTCTCTAAGGAGAGTGAGAATGAGAGGCGACACGAGGAAATACTTTACCCTCTGGAAAGCCTCATCGCATTCTGATGTCCACTTGAATTTTTCTTTCTTCTTAAAGGTGGAAAAGAAAAGGAAATCCTTATCCCTCACACATGAGACGAAGCAATATAAGGCGGCGAGACGACCTGTGAGGTATTTCACTTCCTTGACATTGGTCGGGCTTCTCATGGAGATGAATTCCTAACACTTATCTGAGTTGGCTTCTATGCCTATTTTTTCCAGCATGAACCCTAGGAATTTTCCAACTTGAACTTCGAAAGAGCACTTGGCAGAATTAAAGAATATGTTGTACTTATTGAGTGAGTGCAAGACATCCTCTAAGTTTTCAGCATGTTTGTGCCCCCTCGATAGTCTTTTATATCATATCATCCATATAGACCTCTATGTTCCACCCAATATGGTAAGATAACATGACGTCCATAAGTCGATGGTAGGTGCTAGGATTCAAACTCATGATCAGATGCCCCTTTTCACCACAGTTGGTACCTATAACCGTTGGGAAATGTCTTTTAGTAAATACTAAAAAAAGAAAAGTGTCATACAAAAATTATTACCACGGTTAATAGGAAGACCTTTGTAAAATGAGTGTTACGAAAGGTCTATTTTATAGTAGTGTGTGAATAAGGACCATTTGAAAGGGTTTACCACATCTTCATCTTCTCATGGATTTCCAACACTTTCATCTCTGCTATTAGATCCTTCAAAAGACCAGGGGAGAATGATGAGATAAGTATATTTCATAGATTCTTATTCATTTCCATTCTGAGGCAGTCATATGTCATTAAGTGGGAGAACAAAGGGCTTATACATGTCAATGTGGCCTAATTCGGCCCTCAAGAACCATCATGGAGACTTCATATGCTAAATTTAAGCATAATTTGCTTAGAAAAGGTTAATTCCTTCTTCACTGATGAAGATCAACCAACTTATCCTCAAATTTATAGATCAATAAGCCAAAGGCGCACCTTGCGGAAACCTATATCTATGTAACCACAAAGGCACTCACCTTTTAAACTCTCCTGCCACCATCAACGACATGACATTCGATACACATGCTCAATGTCATTGTTCTTTTAGAAATATCATGGGTGAGGAAGATAACATGATAAGGAACTCTTTCACTAAAAGGATGAATAATTATCACATTTGTCGGGACCTTAAAAAATATAGGCATGGGAATCTATGTTGGAACGATAAATCCTAACGACCACATTGAGACCGTGTCCTCAATTTTCGAGATGCCACGAGGCCGAAGAAGTGAAAATTATTTGTCCTTACTTTAAAAGATGGGGATATGAACTTTTTCAAATGCATTAGGCCTAAATCCACCAACTTCATGTGTGAGGTACCACCGTTTACGAGATAAAAAATATATAGTCTTTGAGCACATTCTCTTCTAGATTTTTTTGATGTAGACCCATACCAGGTTTTCGAAAATAAAATAAAAATGATAAGAATAACGCGTGTCACGTCCATAGGAAGAAACTCGAGCCGAGAACATATAGTTTTATGAGTGATTGATATAAGGGTGGTGGCGATCACATACTAATCCTTGAAATCAGTAGGAGGAAGAGGGAAATGTGAAAAGATCTTAAAGGTTTTGTTAAACCAAACCAAACCTTGACGACCTTAGAAAATGCCCATTATGGCGGATGTAGTTGCAAATGAGCCAAAGAAAGGATCGTCAAAAGTTATTGATAGCAAAAGTTTAGCAAAAGTTTAGAGGATATCAAATTATGTACTTTTGAAACACAACGTCATACATAGGGAAACAATAGCTACGATAACTGACACAAATGCACCACCACGTTTCACATGAAAACAAAATGATTTTAAAAACAACAAAAAAAGAATAAAGTGTACCACTGAAAGAAATCATATAGTAAAAATATATGAGAAGATAAATGTTTATGGAATTGTCACACTCTAGTATCACAACATATCAAGATCGACAAAGCTTACAAAGTTTGTGGGATTTGGCAGAAAATTAGATGTTGAGAAATAAGTGTGAATTATGTTGAGAAACAAGTATGAGTTCTAAGTCTTATTTTGTTTAGAAAAGTGGAGGTTGAACACTTTACAAGTAAGAAGATCCATTTTAGAGTTTATCACAAATAACATGAACAAAAATCCATTCCAATTTAGAATGGAAGAAAATGATCAACTCACTCTAGTGATTTGATTTAGCAAGAATATATATAAATTTTATTGAGATATATTTAAAATATAACACACTACACTTAATTGACGTATGCGATCAAATTTGTCATGACAATATTTTTTTTCAAAAATTGAGTAAGAGTATTTTTTTTCTTAATTAAAGTGGTATTAATTACAACATAACAATGCTTCTCAAAGGGTTTAAATTGAGATTAAAATTTTACTACTGAACTACAAGACTAACATTACTAGCAACAAACTCAATAAAATAAAAATAAGTAATTTTAATTGATGATTCGTCAACAATTACTTGTACATTTTTATTACAATAAAGATACCTTTTTAATTTTCTTGTTACTCCTAAAACACATGATTCCTCACGTTAGTCATAAACAAAACAATGATTTTTTCCCCATAATAGGTTACAATTCAAGATATAATTAAAACTGTACACCTACCAACTGTTTAAATTAGAGTAAATGTACGAGGACGACGTAGTTGGAGACAAGACTGATGATATAGATAGCACATGCAAGATTTCCTATCCATGCAAAATTCAAAATAGCATTAAAGAAAACATGTGATTTTTTTCTCGCATGTTAAGAGGACCACAAGATAAGCTACTAGAGGAAAACAAAACACGTCTATAAAACTTTTTATATCTCAATTAATTTTCATGATATTTTTATTTCTCAATTAAACTGGTATTAAGTACCACTTAACAATTCTTTTCAAAGGGTTTAAATTAAAATTAAAATTAAAATAAATAACTGTGATTGATGATTCGTCAACAACAACTTGTACATTTTCATGATAATAAAGACACATTTTCATTTTTCTTGTTACTCGTCAAACACTTGCATCCTCACGTTTGTCATAAACCAAACAATGATTTTTCCCCATAATAAATAAAAGTGTACACCTACGATCTGTTTAAATTAGGAGAAATGTATAAGGACCACGTAGTTGGAGACAAGGCTCATGAGCACATGCAAGACTTCATATCCATGCAAAATTCATAACATTCATTTTCCAGCGGCTCAGGAGGACCACAAAATAAGAAATTTTGTCTAACAGTAAGTTGTTACTCTTAAGAAATCAATGCCTTACTTCATGTTCACCTTGATTTACCTTCTCCCTTAATAAGTGAAATCTATCTTCAATGTGCTTACTCTTTCCATGCAGTGAAATCTATCTTCGATGTGCTTACTCTTTCCATGCAAAATTGGATTCTTCACAAGATTTATGGTTAACTTGTTGTCGATCTACAACACCAGAGGTTTCTTCACTTCGACCTCAATCTCTTATAGCACCGATTTGATCCAGATTGCTTGACACACAACATAGGATCTTGTTATATATTTATCCGCACATGACGATAATGCAACCACAAGTTGTTTTCTCAAGCTCCATAAGATCGGGGCACCAAATACTTGATAGAAATAACCACTTATGTTTCTTTGATCTTCCTTATCTCCACACCAATCAACATCTGAATAGCAAGTAACCATAACTTTTTTGCTTTCAGAGTCTCATCGAAATAGAATTTCAAAGTTTATCGATCCTTTTAAGTATCTTAGGATTCTTCTTGCAGCGTTCATGTGTGACACCCTTGGTTCACTCATGTATCAGCTCACTAATTTGACTGAGAAACCTATATTAGACTGACTATTGCACACATATATCATAGATCCGACAATTTGTTTGAACAAAGTTGTATCGACTCTGTCTTCCTCTCTATGCTTCTCCAACTTCAAATTTGTCTCGACAGACAAAGATGTAGGAGTCGAATCATACATCCTGAATCTCTTGAGTATCCCTTTGACATACTTTATTTGATGTAGAACCATACCTTACTTCGACATATGAAATTCCATGCTTAGGTGTCATATCCCAAAATTTGCCCTACTTTTTTTAATTTGTTTGGCTTATGGTTTTGTTCATTTGCATACTTTTTCTGTTTTGATCATGCACTCATCGACATTTGCACATGGTAACAAATTTAGGTCAACGGTTCGATGATGATGAATTTAATCAGTTTAAGTGGATTTTCGAGGTCGATATTATTTGGTAATTATTCAGGTTTATTTCCCGTATTACTTGTGGTGGGGATCATCTCTTTATTTGAGATTCATGGTTATCAGAAGAGATTGAAACAATCATCAATTAATTCGGAGGTTTGCTTGGATTCAAAGGAAATGACAAAGTTGGAATAAAAGAGAGATTTCATTCATTTAGTGGAAAATGTCAGTTCTCAAAAATAATAAAATTCGTAGGTTAAGGCACTCAAAATTTAAGCCAAAAGTGGTAGAAAAATCAAGGCAAATGCATGAAA
The DNA here is from genome assembly GCF_024323335.1 of Lathyrus oleraceus. NCBI lineage: Eukaryota > Viridiplantae > Streptophyta > Magnoliopsida > Fabales > Fabaceae > Lathyrus > Lathyrus oleraceus. Next base: position 476,810,129 of record NC_066585.1, read on the forward strand.
ATTTAAGTTCAATTACTAGTGACTGTTTGTCTTACATCCTAACTTGGTACTTTTGTCAAACTCCAACACCATTGGTCTCTAACTATCTTTAACTACCTATTTCTCCATAAGCCATACATTTACCTAATTACCCTTAACTACCATAACTTCCAAACTAACATAAACTTCCAAACAAACACAAATCTCAACTTCCATTTTTTTCACTCAATCCTAGCCACTCTTAACAATTAATCCTATGGTTGATATTGACGATCCGCAACTTGAGCTTAAATTAATTTCTAACCATTGATAAAACCAATTACTTGGATCACAATCCAAGGGTGATCATTCACCTACCAAGTCTATATAAACAAGTTATTTTTCACATTTTTGGGGGTTAACTAACCTAACTTGGAAAATTCACAATTAATCATTATTTTTTCACTACTTTTTCTTCTCAATATTCATCTTCTCCCTCACCCTCACTAAAGTTCATCTTCATCATCATTTAGAATTTCATATTGAAGTTCTAAAATGGTGGAACTTAGCCATCAACAATTTCTATATCATCATCAATAATTATCAATCAACAATTCAAGCATTAGCATCAAAAATCATCCATCAACAATTCCTACATTATCATCAACAATCATCATCCAAGATTCATCAATTCAAACTTATTCATCAATATTCTACATCCAAAATTCATCTTCTACATTAATTTATCATCAAAAATAATCATCAAGCTTGGAATTTAATTGGATTAAAGGAGCTTATTCTTGAAGTATTCCGAGTTTCTCTTTGACATTTCGATTCTCAACACTAACTAGAGCAAATCTCCGTTCCATCGGTAATCCTATATCTTTTCCACACCCTTACCATGAATTATTGGATATTTGTTGGTTGATTTAGCTTAAGCTACTGTTTTGGATTGCTTATTGGATAATCACTTATTTTTGCATAAGACACATAAACTTGAAAATAGTATTATTTTTTTTAATTCTTAACTATTATTAACATATGAGTATATCATTTGAATTATTTTTTCGTGCTGATCATGAATACATAATTAGTTTTCCATTTTGATGCATATTTTAGCCGAACCGAGTCATTCTTTAATTGAATTTTTCGTCCATTTTAACCTTTTTCGGTATAATTTGTAGCTTCTTTCGCAATTTAAAATATATATTTGATTACTTTGCGAAATTCTGATTCCAACAATATATTAATATGTCGAATTCAGTTTTGTTGACCGTTACCGAAAACTTGTGAAAGTTAAAAAATTTCTTTATATTTAGTTATTGCCACTTTATATTTCTTAATGCATATTTATTTTTTTCTTTTCAATTATTCTTATTAGAAAATGTTAACATTAACTGTTTATACAGAAAACGTTAGATCCACAGTAACTTTGTTTGCACTTAATATTAGATTAGAAAATATTAGCTTTAGCATTAGCTTAGAATATTAGCATTAACTTGAAAAATGTTAGTATAGAAAACGTTAGCTCCATATTAATTTTTTTTGTTACACTTAATATTAACTTAGAAAATTTTAGATATAATTATTATTACATCATATTAATTTTATCTAATCTTATTTACAATTCTAGTCACATATCACTATTTGATTAGTTAATTAGATTTAGAATTAATTAGATAACTTTTTAGAATTTTAGGATAGATTAGATATAATTGTTTTTAATTAATTTGCATGGTTAGAAAATTAATCCAATATCAATATTTTGTGAAATGAACATTTTGCTCTTAGGAGGTTTATTTTGATATTTTAACCTTTTAATATGACATATTCCCTTAGGATTAACTGTGACTTAGAATCTTAATCAAGTCTCAATAATTGCATGCTCCTTTAGGTATAACCTTTGTAATAAATTTCAACCATTAGATTAGGTTTTAACCTAGTTTACAAATTAATTCAAACCCTCTGATTTAAATTGATCAAAAGCAGTTTTGATCAATTAAATTCTTTGATCTTGTATAATCCCACAGTCTAATTTGAGTGACCAAAAGACCCTTGGTCACTTAATAAGACTTTTTTCTTCTAAGTTGTGGAACTCAAGACCTCAAATTAGATTCTCAATCAAGGCATCCTTATCCATAACAAGAAGCGATAATAGAAGACACGTCAAAGGTGATAATTTTCAAGAGCTTGTCAAATCAAAGTTAGAAGTGTGCGACACGAGCCTTAAGCAATAGAGAAGGAATGAGACTGGTGAATTCTTACCCCCATTTTGAATATCTTTGGGTATGAGACGAATGATCCAGTGCTCATCGTATTCACCTATATTCATAGACTTTAGCACAATTCGAATCATACGATTGACAAGTCTCTCTTCACGAAGCAGTAATGCAACAAGCAAGAACTACATCAACAACTTCTCAATCATGATTCAAGTTGTACGACACGAGCCTTAAGCAATGGAGAAGGAATGAGACTGGAGAATTCCTACCCCCATTCTGGATATCTTTGGGTATGGGACGAATGACTCAACGATCATCTTATTCACCTCTATTCATAGACTTTAGTGCAATTCAAATCGAACGATTGTTAAGGTCTTCATAGTCATCACAAGCAACAACAGATATTCTTCTCTCCCACTTGAAAGTTAAGACGAGAGTTACATGCCATGAGCCTTAAGTAAAAAAATGGAATGGGACTGGAGATATCCTACCCCCATTCTGGACATCTTTGGGTATGGGACGAATGACCCAACGCACATCGTATTCACCTTTACTCATAGACTTTAGTGTGATTCTTATCAAGTAACTATCAAGTCTATTCCATTCTTTCATTCAACCATTCTATCATCTTCTTTTGCCTTTTTAATCAGTTTGTTTTCAGCCGTAGTAGGCTGAACTACGAAAGCTCTGATTTCCTTATTGTACTATAAGGATTCGTAGGCAGGAGAACCTAGTTTCTTCGGGAGCTACCTTATTTATCAATCTACTCTATCTATCGATCAATCTTCCGACACCCCAATAGTGGAGCATCATTTGCTATTAGAAACTTGTGGTTGTACACCCTCTTCCAATCAATTCTTTGCCTTGTGAGGTGTTAAACCTTGGCCAATTGATTTGGATCTTCGCCTTGAGAGTCTTAGACTTTGGTATCTAACTATCTTTGCCTTGTGAGGTGTTAAACCTTGGCAATTCGATTTTGATCTTCGCCCTGAGATTCGTAGACTCTGGCATCTAACTCTCCTTGCCCTATAAGGTGTTAAACCTTGGCTATTCGATTTTTATCTTCGCCTTGAGAGTCGTAGACTCTAGCATCTAACTTTCTTTGCCTTGTAAGGTGTTAAACCTTGGCTCTTTGATTTTAATCTTCGCCTTGAGAGTCATAGACTCTGGCATACCTGTCTCTTTTACCTTATGAGGTGTTAAACCTTGGTTATTTAATTCAGTCCTTCGCCTTGAGAGTCATGGACTCTGGCACTTGATTCTATTTGCCTTGTGAGGTGTTAAACCTTGGCAATTTGATTCCTTGACAACATCAGTCTTAGACTCTGGTGGTGATACCTCACCTTGAAGGTCGTGAAGCTTGGCACTCTTTTTCATCCTTGAAGGGTATTGAACCCTGGCAAATCAATCTATCAATCTCCTCTTGCCTTATCAATCATCTTACTTTCAACCATAGTAGGCTGAACTACGATTACTTTGATTTTCTCATTGCATGATGAGAATACGTAGGCACCAGGGTTCGAATCCTCTACGAGCATACTTATTTATTATTCCTACCTTAGGGCATTCCTCCATTCATTTCCATGATACATCAATATTCTACTTTCATTTACTCCATGTGATATACCCTTGTTTTGAGCCAAATATATTATACCTTTGTGCTCCATCTTGCACCTCTTTGGGAACCAAGAGTTGTTTGTGCTATGAAACCAAACACCTAATTCATTCTTTTTTCGGTTGTTCTGATACAGTGATATCGTGATGTAGGCCCTCACTTGTTGGTTCATACCAGTGTTTACTCTTGGGTTCATGTTTCACCCTTGTCAGAGTTCAAATCATATTAATCCTTTGGTTTAAACCATACTTTGGTCACAACTTCTCTTCACCTCGCACCTTTAGTTCTTTGAACTACAAAGCTTTGAATTCCTCATTTCACTATGAGGATACGTAGGCATGAGGGCCCCAATCCTCACCGAGAACTTTATCTATTTCCTTTCCTTTTCCCGATTCTTTTGCGAGTAATCTTTAGTTATAACACCTATTCGAGCGATGCCAATCAAAATGGTTCCCATGGAGTACCATGGATGTTTGGGGTGCTAATATCTTCCCCTTGCATAACCGACTTCCTTACCCAGTATATCTCTTTCCCCCGGGTTTTATTGATGTTTTCCCTTTCCTTCTGAAATAAATAAAGTTCAATGGCGACTTTGTTGTATGTTCGAGCGTGTGATACATTTGAGTATATTTCTGCTAGCTTCACTAGGAAATAAGACAAGTTTCCCAGATCCGGCATTTCAAATTCCTTCTTCATCAGGTCTTTGAACTTCGACTGGTTCTCCAAGTTATTTCTAGTTACTAGCAAGTCATCGACATATGCGCAAATGATTGTTAAATCTTATGTCACAACCTAAACATAGACACCATACTCATATTTACATTTGACAAATCCCAATTTGACCAAATATGAGTCGATATTCTTGTTTCATGCCCTAGGTGCCTGCTTGAGGCCATATAGCGCTTTATGCAACTTGTATACTTTCCTTGCTTCCTCTTGAATCACAAACCCAGGTGGTTGTGTGACATAGAATTATTCATCTAAGGGACCATTTAAAAATGCTGATTTCACATCTAAGTGAAATGTCAACCATCCTCGCTTATATGCAAAGGCGATTACTAGTCGAATAGTCTCCAATTTTGCTACTGGTGCGTACACTCCAGAGTAGTCGAATCCTGCTCTTTGAAGAAAACTTCGAGCTACCAATCTCAACTTATGCCTTACTATCGACCCATCAACAATGTGCTTCAAATTGAATACATTTCACTTTGATAGCTTTTGTATGTGCTAGAAATTTGACTAACTCCTATGTGTGTTTCTTTAAATTGCTTGTAACTCTTCGAACATAGCTGACTTCCATTTTTTATCGTTAAGGCTTCTCTATAGTTAATTAGTTTAACACCTGCAAGTAAGGAAAAATGAACTAATTCTCCATTTGGTGTGACTTCATCATCACTAGTCACTTCATAGTCTTAAAGTCTTATTGGATGAGCTCTAGTTATTTGAGGTCTTTGACTATTACTAGCTACACCATCTTTGATTTCAACTGTATCAAGTAGGTCAATTATTTCTTCGACTTTGACAGGAATATCGATAATATCTTCGACTTTGACATCATTATTTGTTTCGTCAAAATCATAGATTATTAATGGCTTGTGAATTGGATCACCAGAATTCCAACCCCATGTAGATTTTTCATCAATCACAATATCTCGAGTCATCATGATCTTTTGATTAATTGGATTGAATAACCTGTATACACAATTTTTATGATATCTTACCAGAATCATAGGTTCACTATTTTCATCAGGCTTCCTTCTTCTACCATCAGAAACATGCTTGTAAAAAATAGAGCCAAACACTTTCAGATGACTCACCGATGGTCGTTTGCCACTCCAAACTTCTTTGGGAACCTTGATCTTCAACTTGGTATGGCAGATGTTCAAAAAGTAAACAACAGTGGAAACAACTTCACCCCATAAGGATTTTGGAAAACTCTTCTGCTTCAACATTCATCTCGCCATGTCCAATATGGTCTTTTTTGTCCTTTCTGATATTCCATTATGTTGAGGCGTATAAGGAGCAATTACATTATGATCGATATATGTTCTACATAAAACTCATCAAACATCTTGGATGTGTATTCACCACCTCCACCTGTTCGCAAAACTTCTATCTTCTTCTCACTCTGGTTTTTGACAATCATCTTGAATATCTTAAAGATTTTGAATACTTCATCCTTTCGCTTGATCACATAGATCCACAAATTTCGACTAAACTCATCGACAAAAAAAAATACATGTTTCCACCAATGTCATGCTCCTCAAAAGGGTCACATACATCTGAATGTACAACTTCGATTATGCAAGAGGATCTCATTGGCATAGTCGAAACGAAATACTTTATGGTTTGCTTATCGACTAAGCAACATTCACAGAGTTTGTCGGGCATCTCAAGACTTGGTATACCAATTACCATATCTTGAGTAATTAGTTGATTGAGTGATCAAAACTTCATATGTCAAAACCTCAAATGCCACATCCAACTATGCTTGTGGTCAACAATAACTTTTAGCCATTGTACCTCAGTCGAACTGATCATGATCTTGAATGTCCTATTCTTCGACAAAGTAGATTTCAAGACCAAATTATTCTGAGTGTCGAACAATTCCCAGGCTCCATATTTCATAATCACTGAGAAACCTTTTTCGACCAGTTGCCTAACATTAAGCATATTTCACTTCATTCCAATTTCATAGAGTACATCTTTGATCATAGATTTTCCTCCATTTCTCCCTTTGAATAACCATGTCTCTAGTACGTTATTCTTGCAACGAGCTATTATCAGCAAGTTTGACCTTGCTCTACATCGACAATTCGAAATCTGCTAACCACGCTTTTTGACCAGTCATGTGATTCGAGCAACTCGAGTCAAGGAACCAGATCTTGGAGCTGACATGGTCATCTACAACTGCAGCCATAACCATCATATCTTCATAATCATCTGAATTTTGGCATGCAAGGTTCACTCCTTCCTCCTTGCCTTTTGTCGCTCCCTTCTCTTAATTGTTCCAACAATTCTTGGCTAAGTGACCCCATTTATTAGAGCTATAGTACTTCACACCTTTTTTCTCTTTGTCTTTCTAATAGGACTTTCCTTCTCATATTTTTGAGGGTTCTAAAGCTCTATCATCGACCTTATGCTTTTAAGGGTTCAACCAAGACTTCTTGTTCTGAGTCTTGTGTCCTTTACCTTTTAATTTGTTGAAACCGCCTTGCTTCTTCCATGCCTCATCCTACAGTGCTTGTATCGAATCTTGAACCCCATTCCTTTCGAAAATCCTAATCTCATGTGCCTCCAATGAACCAACTAAATCTTCCAGTTTCAGGGTTTCAAGATTGTTGGATTCTTGAATAACTACGATAATTTGATCAAAATGAGAGGTCAACGTACACATTACCTTTTCAACTATCATCTTATCAGTTCAGGTTTCACCACAATCCTTCATGAGATGGACGAGATTCTGCACCTTCAACACATAGGCTGCAACCTTTTCATCTTCTCTCATCTGCAACAATTCGTATTGTCGTCGCAAAGTCTGAAATTTGATAAGTTTGACTTTCTCACATCCTTCATAGTACTTGATAAGAATATCATATACCTCCTTCGTCGATTCAGCATGAGAGATCTTGTCGAAAATTTCTGAATCTAGCACCGATTGAATGTAATACCTGACCTTGTAGACTTTCTTCTTCGCCTCCTTGTTTGTGACTCTATGAGCATCGATTGCATTCTCAGCAAGCTCAGGGACACGATTAGTAACCACTTTTAGGGTTCCATGAAAGTCGAACAAGTATTTCATCTACTTGATCCATCAGTTCCAATTTTTTATGTGAAGAATTAGAAGAGAATTCAGTATTCCATTCGTACCATTCATCCTTGTAGTGATTGATTAACAACCCACGATCTTGGAAACACGAACACCGATATGTGATTCTTGAAAATACGATCAAGAATTTAACCAGAGCTCTAGAAACCAATTCGTTAGTACGTGAGGCACTTTTAGTGAGGAGAGAGAGAGAGAGAGAGAGAGAGGGGAAATAAAGATTGATATTATTGAATTATGTTACAAAACTGAATTATAAAGTATCTATTTATACACAACTAAGTAACTTGACTGCTAAGTAACAAATATAATAATCCTAAACCCTAATTAACTTTGGGTTTGAGCCTCACACAACTTGGATTATATCTTATATCTCAACATTTTCTATGCAAAATTATGTTTTATTTATGTCGGAAATTTTTTTCGTTGGAACATCTACAGTAAACGTAAATAAAATAAAAAACACATTGGTGTTGATGCAATTGATGTTCCCTATTAAAATTAGGAGCACAAGTCAATTACTTTGCCAAGCCCTTTTTTAGTTTTACAGTTTAATGTTTTTGAATTTTAGTTAGAAAGTTGGGTATGTTGGGATTTTTTTTAATGACAAATATAATATATGGTTAAATATGTTTGTGGTCCTCCTAAATATCTCAAATTTAATTTTTAGTCCCTCAAAATATTTCCTTCAAAAACTTGTCCTCATAAAGTTTTTCATCCACACTTTTGGTCCCTAATACTGAAACGGTCGCTAAAACTGTCTCTAAGTCAGTCACTAAGTAATAAACCGTTGCTAAAATCGTCACTAACTATGTCGCTAAGTTGTAAATATGGTCGCTAATTTGCAAGAGGGACCAAAAGGTGGATGAAATATTTTAGTAGGAAAATACTTTGAAGAAAATATTTTGAGGGACTAAAAACAAAATTTAAGATATTTAGGAGGACCGCAAACATATTTAACACTATAACTTATTATAAAAGGGGAAGCCAACACCATACAACAAAGTATTCACAAATCACAAAAAGTTTTCGGAAACAACCAAAGCTAAAAAGATACAACCCATAAAATACAAACAAAAACAATAAAAATTATCCAAATAAGTAAATAATGATGTGACCACCCATGGGCAGATCACAACTAAAAAAGAACCACCTCACTACTAATAAGTTAGATCTTCAACCCACCAAATCCATAATTAACATATTAGATTTCATCAAAATAATAACAGAAGATCAAAAACCAGAATCTAAAACAGTATAAACATTGGGTCCGCAATAGGTGCAAGTAGAGGAAACAATTCTTAAACCAATCCGAGAAGGTGCAAGACTTCACCCAAAATTTACCCAAAAACCATTTCGAATAAAAAAATGCTCTCTTCAATCACCTCTCTCGCTATTTTTGTGACTCCATTAAATGTAACATCATTTCTAGATTTCCAGATAGACCAGACCAGAACAAACCAAACCATAAGATAACCACCCTTAAACTTAATGATACTCTCTAAAGAAAGAAAAGACTCAACATTGTCTTAGGCTTTTGAAAAAGATTATACCAGATGACGAAGCTAACACACAAGTAACAAAATAATGAGATATCATCTTAGCTGAAACCCCGCATAAAGGGAAATAAATACAATTAGGATCATAAAACACCCCCTCTTCTAAACAAGTTACCCATTGGTCAAAATTTTATCTTGGAGAAGTTTTCAGAAGAAGACCAAGATCTTAGATGGGGCCTAACAACTCCAACTAAAGGGAAAGATATGTTCCTGATCTGAAGGCGATGTCATAAAAGAAATCTAACCCTCTATTTAGGCAAAGTAAGTGGAGCCCACCAAGAAACTTCCTTCACTAGAGTGCTTCCAAGTTCCCTTATCTCTGTCCACGTTAAGAATAGCATCTCTAAGCAGAGTTAGAAACACATCATACACATGTAACTCTCTAAGCAAGAAATATATTTTCCATCTAAGATCCCAAGTAAAAACCCTATTGGTAATCACTCTAATCTCATCCACCAATCCTTCAGGTTTGAGAGAGTTGGACAATAGAGACAAAACTTAGAGATTAAGGGGATGCTTTCTAACCAAGGGTCATTCCATAAATAAGTATGAAAACCCTACCGCCATTTCCTGACAGTCTCATAAGTAAACCAATTAGAGATACCTTCCTCTTCATCTTAGAGAAGAAATGCCTCTTTCCACCAGGAGGAGGAGGAGTATAAAATCTCCAATGTACCCACTCTAAGAGAGGTAATAGATATGGCTCTGCATCTAGCTATAAGAGTAACCCTCCAAAGCCTCGAGTCCCTTACAAGTATGCTCCACCTTAACTTTGCTAGAAGGGAAAGATTAATTAGTCAGAGATCCTTCACTCCTAAACCCCCTCTACTCTTTGGTTTACACACACAAAAATTTAAGCACTCCTTTCACCCCCCCCCCCCCCCTCTCCTCCTCCAAAGGAACCTTATTTTAAAGTTTCAAAATCATTTTCCAAACCATAACATGCATTTTTCAAAAAAGATAAGAATAACACGAAAATTTGAATTAAGAAAAACCACTATAGTTCTAAAGCCGGCATATATATGCTTCTAAGACTTTAGTATTTTATTCTAGATGGGCTACAAGAGGAGCCCAATTAGACTCAATACAAAGGTTGACCCACACTGTCAAACAAAGGTACTTGAAAGGAATATAATCTATTTCAGAATGGTGAAAATCATCAACTGAAGTAAGAAAATAGGATCCACATTTACCTTAATGAGGCTATTATTGAAGAAGTTTGTGTGAAGCCCTAAATCCCTCTTAAAACCTCTAAAAATAGATTTCAAACACCACAAATCATCTGAAGACAAGTTATCCACCATGAGAGTGTCATCACCATACCAACGGTGATAAACCACCAACCCAAAATTGCTCATCATAAATCCAAAGTAAAGAACCAACTCCCCTGCCCTCGACAATAGGCCACTAATCCTTCCAACCACCATAAGGAAAATACACCCATTAACCAACCCCGCAAGATTCCTAGCAAAATCCCACCAAGGAAATAGGTCGAAAGTCTCCCATGTGAGATGCAGATTTAACCATAGGGATCAGAGTCATAAAGTAAGAATTAAAACTATGAGGTAGAGATGCTAAATGATGAAATAGATAAAAGTTATCCCCAAGGAAACTCTAAGAAGAATCCATCATCTTTTAAATAAGGAGACGTTGAAACCATCTGGATATGGGCTTTTATTCCACTCACATTTACTGATGGAAACACCAAGTTCCTAGAGACTAAAAGAAACTAATAAAGAAAGACTATCTTTATGTATTAGAGAGAGGAAGAGTACTTCATCCAGACAAGCTCTCTTAACATAAGGTTCTTTAGAAATCTTAGTGAAATGGTTTACAACCTCTCGCCTAATATCTAACACCCCTTCAACCCAAACCTCTCCAACTTTAAGTCCTAAAAAACCATTTCTCCTACTCGTTCTCTTAGCAGAAGCATAAAACTATGCATAATTAGAATCAACTTCCTTAATCCATTTAGACCTAGATCACTGAAATAATTGAGAATATTTAATCATAAGGAGAGACCACAAATATAGAATAACTTTTTCTCTAGTCTCCATCTCTCCACCACATAGGGATCTAAGATCATCCAAAGTATCCACCCTATTAACTTCCTCTTTTAACCTCTAAATTTGGGAGTCAAGATTACCAAAAACCTCTTTATTCCACGACCTAAGAACCACCTTGAGGGCTTTAAGCTTCTCCAATAGAACAAAAACTTTCAACCATTAAACTCAATAGTGTTTAGAAAGGACGACATCAACTTTGGGAGACTATTATGACCTAACCAATTATTATTAAGTTTTAATGGTTTAGGGTCCCACAATTGATTGTCATACTTTAGGATGTTAGGACAATGATTAGAAACATCCCTCGGGAGAGCCCATTGTGATGCCTCCCCCCAATTCTCCCCTCACGCACTAGATATCAAAATACGATCTAACCTACTAGGATCTGTACCATAAAGTTAGAACCAATTGACATTTATCCTAAAGAGATATAAATCTATTAGCTCCCTCTAGGTGATTTTTTTTGTAAACTCAAAACACTTAAGCCTCACAAAGAAACTTGCGGACACCCCTACACAAACCTTTTCATCAGGAGAGCTGATGGAATTAAAATTCCTATAACACACTAAAGAGCATCTCTAGAACTTGCTTTCCTAGAATACTAGTCATCCCACATTGCTCTTTTGTCTGCTCACGGGCACTTAGAGTACACATTTATCAAAAAACACAAAGAATTAGACGACTCCTACTCTAAATAGGTACCTATAAACCCATAACCTGAGAAAGAGAATATAGATCTTCCTTTTGAGTTGCACTAGATCAAATATAGACCACCACTAATCCCAATAGACAAACACAAATTCGACTCACAAAATTGAGTACCCCACAAAGAGTGGACTAGAGTGTGGGGGATCTAAGAAAGCTTAATATATTGGATAACAATAAAATTTAAGGATGAAACCCTAATAACATACCTCTCTTTACTCTTCTTGACCCTCCCTCCAAACCTCTATAACTAAATAAACAAATTAACATTAACAAGAGTCATTAGACGACCAAGTTTTCTTATAAGCCTTATCTCTCTTTTCTATCTCTACTAACTTACTACTTCTTGTTGGGTGAGAGTATGGAGTAGAGAAATGGTCTTGACAGAGGTGAATAGACTGTTTGAAAAATTTGACCAATTTTCAAAATGAAAAAATCAAAGTTTTTAATGCGGAAGTCTTATACCGAAAAATAGAGACTCTATGCTTGAATTAGAAATTAATCACAGATGCAGTTACACAATTAAACAATATCTGAGATTGACTAGAGATATTATCCAAAGAATTACAAGCTACAATGAATTTAAAATTTGTAAATTACATGAGATATGTTCTTTACAAAATTCAATTTCTATTGGATTCTAACACCACAATTTGCATATTTCAATCCACACTAAAACACAATGGGTCCCGATTCTAACAAAACCTACACTTATGTAATAAATCGCTACCAACAGGAATTAATGATAAATTACACTAAGAAACAATTACCTAAACATGCAATAGCCTATGAAAATTGAAACGTGTGTGTGTGTGTGTGTGAGAGAGAGAGAGAGAGTAAACTGGGATGTATAGTGGTTCGACTCTATCGTCCTCTCAGAAGCCTACTCCACTCTCCAATTCTTTCCCATTTAAAGTTATTCTTCCACTATGTTTTGACATAAATTACGTGAGTTCACACAATCACACTATCCATAATAATTGTGAGAAAATAAATATCTTATCTGGATTTTCACTTTTATACATCCTTGATCCCAAACTCTCATCTAAATTTTTACTCGATTCAAGCTTCTTGAGTCTTCCAGCTTCACCAATATGCTTCAGGTCTTCATGTGTGGCAATCTCCCTTGATCCCACTAATTCTTGAGTGATGAACTGTCCAAAGATTGAGAAAAACTTATACCTTGTCTGTGGGCTTCTAAACAACTCTACCAAGGTCCTCATGGAGAGAATAACCTCCTACTTTTCACTAGAATTTGACATAACCAGTCACAACTACTAAGATCTCGCAAGCCTTTAGAAAATATTTAGACATTTTTCAAGAAATATTAGTTTCAAAACACCTCTTTCTCAATAATCACAAATCTTATCAATCAAGATTTGAATCCATTTAACAATTAACAAAACATGAGGTTGAAGATGATTTTTTTTTCCAGAAGATTTGAATTTTCAAAACTGGAAGTTTTTCTCACGCAGTTTTGTACGTTAATCTTGTTACTCTACACCTTTGAGAAATGTGAGGTGACAAAATATTTATAGGTACGGGAGATAAATCACAAAAATATGTAAAAATGATTATTTGATTCGAGTCAAGAACATTTTTTGATTTAAGTCAAGTGAATAAGTAGAGTTAAACAAGATCGACATAAAAAAGTGACCCATTTTCCTGTAATTCAAGTCAAGTTATAACTGTGATTCGAGTCATGAAATGTCACGATTCGAGTCATGTTTAAAATATGATCGGAACCAATTTGGACAGTGGCCAACAGGAAAAATTGAGAAATTATGTGATTCGAATCTATCTTGCCAGAGGCTAACAAGAACTGTGTAATTCGAATAAGGTGCAACTTGTGATTCGAGTCATAATGTTGCATGATTCAAATCAAGTGAAAATGTGATTAGAGTCATATATGCAACAACTTTCCCATTTCCTCTGTTTGAATTGATTCTAATAAAATTTTCTGACTGATTCGAGTCACAGACATGGAATCTTAATTTTTCAAGTTTTTCAAAACAGTTTTAGATTCCACTTGCTACATAACTTGAACCAACATCGAATATGGTTATTAATCCATTAACTCAACCAATTGAATTAAAACATACTGATCATACTCAAACACAAACACTTGAATTATGAATTTTAACACTATTGGATTCAAAACATAATCCAAAGATGTGCAATACAAGAGGAGGCTCAATAAACATTAATAACAAAATGAAAGCTTAGGAGAGAAACAACAAAACTATATTGGGGTTCTCTCCCTTAATGTATTAGAGGCATGCAACTTCACTTATACCTCCTCAATGTTGAATAAAGTACACCCCAAGTGTTTGGTGAACCTAAGAATTCTAGATGACATTTTTTCTCAAAGCGCTAGAAATCCTGACCAATGAAATGACCATAATCACAAAAATAGAAGACTGAGGAGGAGGGGAGACATTAAGGCAAACAAATAAAGAAACACCTTGTAGTATATGCGTAGAAATACTATCATGTAAAAATCAATAGAGGTACAAGGTTCAACAATACTCGTGACTTGAGGAGGAGAGGATAGAGTTGATGAAACCTGACCAGGAAATGAATCTAAGCTTAAGTATGGGATCCAAACTTCACAAGGAGAAACTAAAGAAGCTATGGCCAAATCCTTACGCTCTTGTGAAGGATGAAAAGTAATACTAACATGCACAAGATCAACAATAGAAGGTATTGACTCTTCAAATAAGAAATAACTAGAGATTACCCCTAATATCTAAGGTAGATGGACCACACTTCTTACAAGAACTTATAAAATAAGTGGTCGGTGTATATTCTTTTTAGAAGTCCCATCAAAGGAGTTCGACATAATGATGACAATTTAGAAAATGTACAAATCATTATAAAAGTAGTAAAATTCTAAGTTCGTATTCGCATGGATTTTTCTAAGTCCCTAAAGAAATTACTAAGAAAGCAATTACTCTAGATCAAAAGAATAGGGTTAGGGTAAATAATCCATACAATCCTATGTTCAATCTATGCACTCGTCAACACATAAGAAATAATGCACAAAAGAGCAACATAATAAACATGCAATATCAATTTAAGCAAATAATACCAAAAACACTCATATGTCCAAGCAGATCAAATATAGGTTCATCTCTAATACCTAATCAAAAGTAAATTATCTAATCTTGGTAGAAAAATTAAAACAAAAGAGATAAAGGAAAATTTTATGAAATTCCGACAAGGAATTCTTCTTTGAATGATGAAAACCATTCGTTTCAGAGCTCCACTATGTGCTTATGTCGTCAACTATGTGTAGAAATACGAGTCAGAAAAATAATCTCATTAAAAGTCTTGTTTCAACCCTTTGTAATGTGTCAAAATTTACATTGGATCGTGCAACAATGCCTTTTAATCATGACACCACATGCTGAAAATCGTATCCACCGTGGCACGTTATGCACGCGATTTTTCCAGGGGCTATTTTGCACTATTTTTGCTATTTTTTCTTCATATTTCTTCTTTTCTCTTATTTCTTCATTTTCATTGTATTTTTCTCTTAACTTAAACATGATGTACCAAAAACTAATAAAAACAAATGCAAATGCTTGTAAAAATTACATGATCATAGAGTGTTATCACAACCCTAAACTTATTCATAATTGTTATCTTCCTGAGACTTACTACTTGCCAAACTAAAGACAAAAATAAGTAATAGCAGAGTTATCACTTTCATTCATCATTTCAATCCAACATAATCCAAAGAGTTTTTCATCAACTTTCTATATACTCAACTTTCTCTCAATATCACTATTCACTCTTATTGAAATAATATGGTAAACACTTATTCACATACAATTGACATAAAACATATGAATTTGCAAGATTTCTAAAAATTTATCACTTTCTTTTCAAAAATGCGCTTTTGAGGTCTTTCACAGATTGTAACGTGGCTTATTTCATGGTGGGATATCTTTGGCCAATAGGTTTTATTCCTTGGAGTTAAGTACATTCTACCTTCCTAATTTCACACCATTCTTACATTCCCTTCTATCGTTTTAATTGATTGGGGTACTAGATTTCCAAATATGATTTCTTTTGAACATTTTTTATAAAAATATTTTAATTTGTACATGATAACACTTTTTCTAGCTTTTATTCATTCTTAATTTTTTATTTTATTTTTATTCTAGGATCCTAGTACCCCAACCCCAAAATTAAGTCATTTCTCATTCCAGAAGAAACCCCAAACTTAACTTTTTGCATAACTTATAACAAAATATAAAGAGTTAACCATATACCCGACACCAAGGAAGGGTGGAAAGATTTCTCTTTCAGGTCAATCGTCTAAATTTGTGGCTAAGTCACCAAAATAAATGGTCAAGGATCAAAGGGTTTAACAATGGATAAAAAATTATTTTTAGGTTCACCTATGAAAGGGTCTAAATTAAAATAAACAACTTGCCTCAACGTCTCATCAACATAAATAGACAAAAAGTCAGAGGTAATGGAATAATTTGGCTCAAAACTATTTAATGAGGTATATGGAGATTGATTATAAGTTCGTTGGATATTACTCATTTTTATACTTTGTTAATCTGTATTCGGAACTTCTGTAACAACTTTGATTTCACCTTTCTTTTGTTTTTATTTTGTTGTGTGGTTCATTCTTTTTTTCATTGGTAAAACATCATACTTCAACAGAAGAAAACAACAGAAACTAACTCATTAATTAATTAAAGAAGCAGTTAGTTCGCAAAATGGTAAAGAAGAACGACAAAACAAAAGAAAGAAAAATAAATAACACCAGTCTGTGAGTTGCCTCACACACAATGCTTATTTAAGGTCTATAGCTTGACTGTTTGATCCTCTATTAGGGTGGAAAATATGACACACAAAATTCATCATATTTCGTATTCATTTTTTTGGTAGGAACCCCATCCACTTGAGGTATTGATGATGTTGCTTTCATATCTTCTTTAGCTTGATAGTAACGAACAAGGCATGAATATAATCCAATACTTTATCAATTTCTTCTCTTTCATCTGCCTTATTGCTAAAATAACTTTTAAGGACATGCTATTTTTGAACATTTAATTGTTGGATGTCTACGTATGAACAATTTATTTAATTTAGAGCTTTATCTAAAACTAGATTATCCTCACTTTGCATTTTTTTCTCTTTTCTGACATATATTTTCACCTCAAATTCTTCTATTCTTGATTCAATTTTTTCCTTTGATAACATGCCATTTCATTCTTATTTTTTTAACTCCTCCTTCATCGACCACTTCTCATTCCTCTTCGACTTCTCTCTCAACTTCCTTATTCCTAAGATTATCCAACATATTTCCATTAAAACCTCTACTTGATTGAGTTACCACTTGTTCAAATAATTGCCCAACGTAATCAAGGTTCTTAATTAAATCTTCACAGTTCTTGTTAGATCTTTCTTGATTGAACTTTAATACTCCAAGGTTATATTTATTCATCTTCTCAGTTCATTTAAAGTCTCTTCTAGAACGGATAACTTCATTTATGGTGGATCTTGAGAAGCTACTTGATTAAAATTTTGACATTGATTGTTACTCTAGGTAAGATTTGAATTATCATCCCACCATGGATTATAGGTGTTAAGTAAGGATATGGCTCTTGATAATTTCCAGCATAATTTGCTTTTTCAGGGTATACTTTTGGTACACAAAGGCCATTGGCTTGACCTTCACCACATAAATCAGATCGTAATGTTTTGAGTGGATTAACAATTGCTTGAACTAGAGTTGAGGCAACAAATTTCTTTGATAAAGCTTCAAATTATGCTAAAACATCAATTTGAAAATTAAGCTCCATCATACATGTCTTTCGTTACCCCTCACACACAATCAGAAGAAAAATACCTCAGTAGAATTGAACTAGATAAAAACTAAATAAGAACAAAAATCAAGAAACTAGAATAAAATAAAATAAAAAGTAAAAAATAAAAATTGTAGCACAAAAATTGACTTGTTGAAATAATTCAACAATCTCTGCTAACTGCGGCAAAAACTTGATTTCAGTTTAGCAAGAAGTAATAAAATTGTAAGTTCGTATACACGAGGATTGTGCTATTTTAAGAAAGAAATCTAATGTGTTTTAAAAGGTAAAATTGGGGGGGGGGGGTGCATAATTGTCTTTAGTAAACATGAAAAGTAAATGAATATGAGAAAATATATTATTAACAAATGACCAGGTTTTACTCAAATCGCCTAGTATTACTACTACAAATGAGTATGCTTATTTACTATCGATTAATCTTGCATTCCTACGAAGAAATAACACGACCATTATACCCAAACCTTATAAAATCGAATGTTTACTTGATGTCTCAAATATTTTGGAAATCTAGATGGCTCACCTAGTGATTTTGACTAATCAAACTTTTTCTACATGTTTCAATTCATCTCACAAGACCTCTTTCTTTCCTCGAGAATTTCATAATATCATAATTGATGTAATTGTGTTTCTGTGTGTCGAATATGATCACACATGTTGTATATTTATATGCAAATATGGTTATAGACAATAGGAAATAATCTAATTACACTTGTGAGTAATTGAATATCAATCATTATTAATTGATTTCTAATGGATTCTTAACACTCCCCTTAAATCCGTATCGTATATTTTGTATGATCCGAGCTTGTTATAAATATAATCCACTCGAAAAACCTTGATGAACTTGGTGAACATATAAGCTAATTGATCTTCAGACTCGACAAACTCTGTGGTTATTTCTCCTGACAGTACCTTGTCTCTTACATAGTGGCAATCTATTTCTATGTACTTTGCGTATTCATGGAAAACCGGATTGGAAGAAATGTGGAGTGTCGCTTGATTGTCTCATATGAGTTTTGTGGCCTAAAGGTCTCCCAACCTAAGCTCTGAGAGCAAATTCTTAAGCCATGCAAATTCCTTTGAGGTTGCTATCGTAGCATGATATTCAACTTTAGCCTAGATAGTGCAAATGTGTTTTGTTTCTTGCTCAACCATAATATCATATTTCCTCCAATAAAAACACAATATCCGGAAGTGGATCTCCTATCTGATGGTGATCCGACCCAGTCTACATTTGAATAACATATGATTTTATCATCAAACTTATCTTCATATAATAACTATTTTACTATTTCATTATTTATATATCTAAGAGTTCAAATAGCTGCATTCCAATTGTAGCGGTGTATTCGTCGCTATATGATTTATTGATTAAACCATAAGCAAAGTATACAAAGAAATCGAGTCGCCACCGCACTTTTATTTATCCTAAGGAATGGTTAAAAAGCGAACAAAAACCTAAGAAGTTTTACACGTAGAAAACTAATGAAAAGATCAGAGAATCTGGGTAAGGGGTAAATTACGCAATGGGAAGGTGTTAGGCACCCATCACGTCCTAGGTACTCCTAGGGATCCCTTTTCACACTTGTTGTATAAAAATGTTTATTTGTTTATGACATATTGTGCAAACATGAATGGGATGATGAGAAAAGAATGTACAATTTTATTATTTTTGTGTTTGAACGGATGAACCCGTTGCCTACGTACCTTCCATCAAAGGTAAGGATCAAAACGCCGTAGTTCGGCTAAAAGATTTCCAAAAATTAGTGAGTTCATTTTAAAACACAAGCATTAAGGCTTTTCATTACCAATGGGAGAAAACTCAACCCGAATCAACAATCCACCATGCGAGGACGGCTTCAACATACTAGTGAGGGGTTAACCCTATAATAAGTATGGAAGACTTACAATCAACTCACTAAGGACAAGGTAAGATTTACATCAACCACTATGGTAATTGAAACCTACGGCTAATGTATGAAAGCATATTAACAATGGACAAAGCCACAAAACAATTGAATGGGTGAAGTTAATTGATTATGAGTATTCACAAAATATGGTCAAGGTATGATTAGGATTGATTCAAAGAAGTGTTATGAAATGTGAAATTTGAAAAGTCAAGGACTTATGGTGCATGTTTCTAATTTGAAAAGAGATGAGAATGTTTGCACAACAAGTCAAAGTTTTTGAAAGCAAAGTGTGAAAAGGTTTAGGACAAAGAGGGTGTGGATGGTGGAGTGTAAAACTTCTTAGAAAGGTTCACCTCTTGAGATCATATAGAAGATGATTCAATTGTGTTTTTAGGAATAGGCAACAAAGCAAGTAAAAATAATGGCAAGGTGATACCGGATGCCATCAATGGACTTATACCAATCTCACAAACAAAAGCGGATATCGGATACCAATAAATGGATTTACACCAATCTCCTAAAACAAAACAATGATGCCGGATGCCATCAATGGACTTATACCAATCTCACAAACAAAAGCGGATATCAGATGCCAATAAATGGACTTATTCCAATCTCCTAAAGTAAAACAAAACATGGATGTCAGATGCCAATCTATCTGGACTTATACCAACCTCCAAAGGATGATCATAGGAATACAAATGCCAACAACATGGTCTTACAATTGTATCCTCCCAAAGCAAACACAAAACAAAAAGATGGATGTCAGATGCCAATCTATCTGGACTTATACCAACCTCCAAAGGATGATCATAGGAGTGCAAATGCCAACAACATGGTCTTACAATTGTATCCTCACATACTACGAACAAACAAGCACTAGGCAATGGACATGAGTAGCCAAATGAAATGGTCTTACACTCAATCCCTTCCACATCATAGGAACAGAGGCCAAAGAATGGACTTATAGCTGATTCCTCAATGGGTAAACAAACAAGTCACATAGATATGAAGTGATGATCATGCAATAATGAACAATTAATGATGATCAATGCACAAAGGTATGCAAGCAAACATGTACATATGAAGTAATCAATCAATCACACAAAGTCATTTAGCACCCACTATAACCAAACAATTAGGCTCAATCAAAGGGTTAGACTTAAAAGTCAACTGGAATAGGGTAAATGGTGCTCTTAACCTTGACATTGAGAGCCAAGGTGAAGCAGATGAAAGGATGTGAGGGGTGTGCCTCATCACTCTTATCCCAGGTCAGGGAGAGCATAGAATATCAGAAGGTGTGGGAGTTCAGAAAGTTGGAACTCTCTCCACAAGTTAATGACTCGATAGATCTTGGGTTTTACTCACTATGCATCAACACATGTGGTGTGAGCAAGGTGAGTGACACACAGAATAGTAGGAGATGGACTATATATCTCTTTTGTCTACCAATTGCCTTATTAAAAGGACTTCACCTGCTTGGGGACAAAAATTAAACAATCACAAACATTGCCTCTTAAGGAGGACTTCAGACAGGTGCCTGGCTAAGTAACAAGCCAGGTCTTCCAGACTACATGGAGACAAGAGATTCTACCTCAATGCTAATGCTATCAAAGCAAAGCAAAAGCAAGTTCACAAAGGAACTAAAGCAACTATGGTACCTGAAATCAATCAAATATAATCAGTATTCAAGTCACAAAGTCAAAACAGACAAGATAAGAGCCAACAGTCAACACAATCAATCACATGTGCAAAGCACAAAACTCAAATCAAATGAGCTAGCATCCTACAAAACAAACCAAGTTAGTTCATCACAATCAACTAAACCAAACTCAATCAACTTGAATTAATCTCCTTAAAGCAATTGCTTCTTAAACCTGAAAATCAAACTCAAATGTGAGAAGTGAACCCTTAGGCCAAAGCCTAGGGTCAAAGGAGGAGAAAATATTTAAAACAGAACATGAAACTTGATCAAAATCAAGATTTATCAAATAAGAACAAATTCCAGTTGGTCTCATATCAAAACTATTCATCAATTGCATTTCATAAGCAAATCATGTCAAACTAGGCAAGTTAAGAACTCAATGATGTAAACAGAATGAACACAAGCATATCAATACCAAAATGGCTCAATAAATTCCAGGAAAAATCATGCTTAAACAGAACACATTGAATGAGCAACACAAATCATACAAGGCCACAAATCATACAAGGCCACAAATCATACATCAACTTCAAGCAATCATAAATCATACATCAACTTCAAGCAATCATAAAACAGAAATCAAACATGAGAAATGATTGAAATCAAAGCCATGACAAACTTCAAGATGTCTATAATACACATGCCAAACTTCAAGTCCATCCAATAAGCCACAAGAATTTCACAAATCATATGATATCATGACTCACAAAATGTCAACAATTGGTCAAACAGGGGAGAAATTCTCAAACAAATAGAAAATGCATTCAAAAATTCCAGGAAAAATAACCAGCAAACTAGACATCCCTAAGTATTAGCATGCAAAAATCCATGGCAATTGGCATAGCATAAACATGGAAAATAAAATCAAGAACATGAACAAGACATGGTGTGACATACATTGTCACACCTCCAAAGATCACATCATATCTCACAATCCAGAAATGCAAAATCAGCAAACCATATACCAAAATTATCAGGAGTGAGTCTAGATCATGCATATAAAATTTCAAGCATTTTGGAGCAAGCATCAAGATTTCATGAAAGAAATAGCAAGCATTGTGCAAGAAATGACATGTGAAAACAATCCCTAGGCATTTTAACAATCCAACCGTGCACAAATTTATTAAAAATCATCAAAAAATAAAGGACATGGCAAGGATTATGGCATAAAAAATTTCATATTATTTGGACAAAAAATGAAGGAGTTATGATTTTATTAGTGTGGTGAAAAATAAAAAAAAAGTGAAATAAGGATGGATGAATATGTGAATAATTGGAAGAAAATAAATGCAAGGCCATGGGATTTTGTGAAACGCGGGGAATCGAACCCCAGGATAATTCAAATGGAGCGCGTTTCTCATTGAAACACTCCGTTTCAATTAATACGTGGAACCACGTGATAGGCGGCATGGCGCACAAACAGCTGAAAGCATGCAAACAAGGCCAAGACAGATCTACACGCGATCTGGGAATGAAATTCAAACGAACTCAACGTGTTCTTCAGCATTCATCATCCTCATGAACTTTTTTCCACAAAAACTCACAAAAATCATATGGATCGAACCGGCATTCAACACACATCATTAATCTAATCGTGATTCATCCTAATTTTACGCACAGCAGAAGATTCGATAGGAACAAGTTTCATCATGCAAACTTAAAATCAAGATATCTTGCTCAATATTCAATGGAATCGCACGATTTAACTTGCAGCATGCTCTACATACTAAGATCTATCAAAGCCATAACCTAATTTCATGAATTAGCTCGGTCGAAACTTACCTGGATGATGATGCAGCAGCTGGATTTGTGTGAATTTGGCTTGGAGATGTTGAAACAGATCTTCAGTAATGTTTGGATGAAGGTATGGAACCAATGCTTTAGCTCAAAACAGCTTGAATCAGTATAAATCTCCAACTGCCATGTGAACCTTCAATGTTCAAAAGCCACGATCTAGCATGAATTTTCCACAATTCTCCTTCAACGGATGTTCAACACTTCCTGCAAATCAAGATCAGCACAAGAACAAGCAAAACGAATGATGAATTTTGATGAACCAAGTGAAAAAAAGTTTGGGAAGAATTTGAGAGAATTTGAGATTTTCTGTTTTGGATATGAGATTGTGATTGGTGATTTCGAAATTCTGTTACAATTAAGACTATATAGTACCTGTTAATCCAACTGTTAAACATGATTAGCAACAAATGAAGTGAATTAGTGAAATGAAGCTTGTTATGCAATTTGGCAAAAATGCCCTTTTGATCACGCAGCCAATGGAACAGTAGAAAACCAGTTGAAGCAAGTCCAAATTTCTGTTTTGAAGCTATTGGAAGTGGTTTGGAGTGAAAATCATGTGTATTTTTCAAAATGGCTTTTTTCCCACCAAAATTTAAATGGTTCACTTGAAAAATGACCTTTTTATGTGATGATTTTTAATGAAATGTAATGATGGATTATGATAAAGCATGTCAAATGGGATTTGCTCAAAAAAGAATCACATGATTTGGCCAAATGGTTCAAGAGTTATGCCTCCTTGAAGTTCAACTTTTCTTGAAAATGATTTGATCATAACTTGCCAACCATAAATGAGAAATGGATGTTCTTGGACTTTTTGGAAAGGCAAGAGCAAGATCTTCAACTTTCATGTTGGACAAATTTTGATTTGAAGCTTGCTTGATGATGTAATTTTGAGGAGAAGACCTTTCCATTTTTGGCAGTTGGAAATTACAGGTCACTTGTTATTTTGGGAAACTTCTTGTCTGACCTCCAATTCCTCAATGATGATGTTTGACATGTTATATGAGGCTTGTATGGACATGAATGAGACCTTTCAAACCATTTCCCACCATCAAATCTCTGATTAAATGCACAGTTGACCACAGTTGACTTTGCTAG
This sequence comes from Lathyrus oleraceus, assembly GCF_024323335.1. Classification (NCBI taxonomy): domain Eukaryota; kingdom Viridiplantae; phylum Streptophyta; class Magnoliopsida; order Fabales; family Fabaceae; genus Lathyrus; species Lathyrus oleraceus. The sequence goes on from NC_066585.1 coordinate 476,834,442, forward strand.
GGTTTTGGTTGACTGAGCCATGTTTTGATGAATTCCAAGCCCTTACCACTTGAGATCTTGATACCAAATGATACCATAACTCATATGAATCTCTTATGAATGATCATGGTGCCCAAATTCTTCAAGAATGGCCACCATCCATGGCTCAATGACTTGACTTTGATAGATTGACTGTTGATTGCTTCAGCTGCAAGTAACAAGGTTAGATGACAATATTTTTGTACTTTTGGTTAGTAAACAAATGAAAAGTAATGATATACAAATGCTAAACATGCTTGGTGATCAACAACCACACTCAAAATATAACCCACCCACAAGGAGGGAGGCAAGGTGTACAATGATCCTTGAGGCAATGATGTGACATGATATGATGCTATGAGGGATCTTAGGGCAAAAATTGGGGTCTTACAGATGCCCCTATTTAAGGTCATTCTAGCCGGAGAAGTGAAGTTTAGAAATCTTCATATCGACGCGGTAGAATGGGCTTAAATAACAGTAATGAGACAAATTTTGGTCCCTAAGAGACCTCATGATGTAAATGTATGCATGCAAAAGACACAAACTCTGTGGGGATATAGTTCACACAGAAGAAAAGACGATCCATCGGAGTAATACACTCACCAGGCACAGAGACTCTAACAAGACTCTTGCGGACTCTTATAGGGGATAATAAAAGAACAAGAATGCGTGAGGTGAACACGACTTTGATTTGGGGAACACAGAAAACAGACTGGAGACCTTACTGGGGAAGTAAAGGACTCACACTGGGGAGAAGAATCGATTCCAAAGGAAACACATCCATTGGAATGACTCAAGCTGACTCACACAATGCACGTACTGGGGAGAACGCCAATACGGCAACACAAATAGCAATACAACTCCGCTGGGGAAATCTAGAAAAAGACTCTCCAGGGGAAGCCAAGGATGAGATGTTACCGGTATAAGGGCAACAAACTCAGGAAGAATGAATATCTAAGACAGGTATAAGGGTGAGAGATATCAATCAATCCAAACATCTGAGAAAGACCTGAAAAAGGTACATCAACTCAGGCAAATCTGACTCCACAGGGGACCAAGGTCATAATAGGGAGCAGAAAGGAAGGAACACCAGGGATACCGAGGTATATAATAGGTGACCGACCGAAACGTGAATTGGTATATATGCCAAGACACTCATCATCCGAAAGGAGTGCTTGAAAAAGCAAATCGACTTACAGGATGGACATCCGAATCCACAAAGGGAAGACGAATCTTACTCAACTGGGGACACAAACCCAAAGAGTGCATGAGATATAATATCCATTACCGTCAGAACGTGGATAGAATACTCGCATGAGATATATTATCTATTACCGTCAGAACGTAGATGATACACTCGCATGGTAAGAAACACCAGGGATACCGGTTACTGGGTATATAATAGGTGATCTACCGAAAACGTGAATTGGTATATATGCCAAAACACTCATCATCCGAAACACAAACTGGTTAAAGGATGGATATTCGATTCTACAAAGAATACGAATCTTACTCTATTAGGGAAGATCAACAAAGGATTCCAACCAAAGAGTGAAAGAGACATATTATTCATTACCGGCAGACCGTGAATAATACACTCGAAAGGAAAAGACACCAGAGATACCGAAGTATATAATAGGTGACTAACCAAAAAGAGAGACAATTGATACCAAGCATCCGGGTAAACGAAAGACAACTCAAAGGATAAATTGCAAGCATCCGGCAATTATCCGACAACAAATATTCGACTCCGCAAAGGGAAATAACGAATCTTACTCGACTAGGGAAACACAAAAGGCTTCGACTGAAGAGTGCATGAGATATATTATCCATTACCGTTAGAACGTGGATAACATACTCGCATGGAAGATTATCCACAACCGGTTACTGGGTTAACAAAGGATAACTTGGCCGAAAAGAGAGGCATCGAGATACCAAAACTAGGTATATAAAGATGACCAATCAAAGGGAGCAACAATCATTACCAAGCAAACGGGTAAATGAAAGGCAATCTGCTGAGGATGCATTGGTACAAAAATCAATGATCCGGGGATGAATTGCATGAACAACAATTATCCACAAAGACTAGCTGGGGGTATATTGATAGTCAATCAATAATACGGGGAACAAATCACTAGCAAACGGTGAAAGGACCCACTGGCGACTTCAAAGGAAAAAATTGCAAGCATACGGCAATTATCCAGAAGACAACTTGTTGGGGATACAATTGCTAGCAACCGGCAATTATCCACAAGCAAAGGGAGGAATATCAACATCAAATATTGAATGAAGATAACCACAAAGAGTAACCATCATCGGTTAGGATGAACAACAAGGTTAACTCTGCAAAGGAGAGAAATTAGGGTTTACAACTATCGAATACGGGGTAGAATACCAAAAATCTGGCTGAGGAAACAAGAGGTTTACCACTACCGACTACTGGGTAGAAAACCAAAAACTCAGCTGGGATAAAATTGCAAGCATCCGGCAATTATCCAACTGTACCACAAGGTACAAAACTCCGATGGGAGAGAAACACAAAACATGGGATTTACAACTACCGAATACGGGGTAGAAGACCACAGACTCCACTGGGACAGGGTGAATGAAGGCCAAATATTGAGCACTTATTCAACTTACCACAGGGAGACACCAACTCTGTTGGGGATAAAACCACAACAGCACAAAAATTCCGCCAACAACCAGAACGAACCACAAAGATTACCTCTTATAGGGGAAAAGAGATAGGACTTACAAACTACCGAATACGGGGTAGTAGCCATACTCTGGTGGGAATACACGAATTAGGGTTTACATCTACCGAATGCTGGGTAGAAAACCAACAACTCCGCGTGGGGATGGAACGAATCACAAATCCGCACGGGAAACAACAAATAGGGTTTATAACAAACCACAAACTCTGCTGGAGAGACGGCAAACAGGATTTACGACTACCGACTACTGGGTAGAAGACCAACAACCCTTGCCGAGGAATAAAAGGTGTATAACCACAAATTCCATCAAGACGAAGGAACATAGGACTTACACCTACCGGTATAAGGGTAGAGGCCCAAAAAGGTTCCGCTGGGGATAAAAGAATTATTGCCAGTTACTGGGCAAATCATTCGTTCATTCCACAGGGAAGCACAAGAAACGGTTGACAAGTGCCAATTCGGGACCAAACCAAAAAGACAAACTAAATCAAGACTCATCCTATGAGGATATAACTCAATAGGAAAATCCATCCTAATATGTGTGTTAGGGAGGAAACGGAAGAAACCGTCATCCACGAGGATAATCTCGGTGGGGAACTGCAGAAGGAAAATACAGACACTTTCTGCTTACGGGGCTGACTCTACATGGAGAGATTTAAACACCCGACATCTGCTTAAGGAGATCTATAAAGAGATCTATATCATCCATAGCAGGAGAACAACAAACAAGAGATATATGGCAAAAAATGCAACATGAATATCTGAATGTTTTATGAATATGCATGAATATGCGTAATTTATGTTTGATGAATGCTGACAAAACAGACATATCTAACACAACAGGCCCAAGAATCACACGCCCGGTACTATACTTCCAGGGGAAAACCAACTGGAACGCCAATCTGCGGAGATCCACATGCTACAAAGCAAAGATCTGCGGGAGGCAAAACAAGAGATATCACAGAATCTCTGAGCAATGGATCAACAATCACCCAACTGGAGCAGAAAGTCACAACAGGCAACAACGGCCACAAAGACAAATCTGTTGGGGAAGCGGGAGAAGTCCCAAAATATCTGCAGGGGAACAAGAGCTCACTGCTATGAAAGCGACTCCACATAACTCCACCGGGGAACAACCCACGGCAGGAGAATCATCCGAGTAGAATCTAACTGCACAATCAACTCTACTGGGGAAAGCTGTCAACTATCCTTCCAGAGAACAAACCACTGAAGGAGAAAGCACCACACAAGTAGATTCTACGACACGCCACTCTACTCGGGGAGAACATACATCCGACGGATCGCGCAAGTAGAATAAGCTACTCTACTGGGATCATAAGCAAATCAGGAAATCACTCCAACCTTTGGGATGCTAGAGCCACCAACCGACCCTACTGGGGATTGAGAGAGTTTTCAACAGGCAGAAACTGCCACAACAACCATTCTGCAGACTAAGCTGGGAAAAATGGAAAGCAACCATGCTGAGGAGAGACACAAACAACTCCGCTAGCGACTGCACTGGGGAGAGACTACTGCTGGAGAAGAAAACGAAGTCTTCAACAACATCTCTGCTTGCGACTATACTGGGGAACAACCCCACCAACAACTCTGCCTGGGGAACAACCCCAACAACAAAGCAGGAGAAAGAGGATACAACCAAGCCAGGAATATGAACACATGTCTTACCTGTTGGAAATCATGCCACCCTCGGGAGAGCACTGAGACATTCTTAAGTATCCTTTCATCATTGTGAATGTTCATTTTGTTAAAAACAACAATTTTGAAAAATTCTTTGTTTAAAACAATGATATTTTATCAATTAAAACATGCAAAACATTTGTTGAATTGAAACAAATAAGAATGCAAATAATTGGATAAAAAAGCTCAAATTGATTTGATGGAATGGTAGCCTGCAAATGGCAAGACTCCATAGATCTGTACAAATTTGAAATCAGTGATATATATTGGAAGAGGGCTACATTGAACATAATGATCCTTTCTCTACCAATTTGAATCTCGATGTATTCGAAGCTTCAGTTGACGACGAATCGAGAATCTCTGACGAACAGACGGCTGCGGAACAGAAAGTCTTGTCAGGATGCAGTTACTTGCCGAATCCCTAATTTTTGCCTAGATTGCCCCAGGGTGAGGTACTCAATCTAGCGGGATGCAAATATATCCTTTTTCAAGTCTCTAACTTTTGCCTGGGTTACCCTTGCGGGTTCTCCACCGAGACGCTCATTTTTGCCTAAGCCGCCCTTTCGGGTTTTCAACTTAGCGAGCCATTCTGTTTTTCATTTGCATATACTTTTTTTTTAGGCAAAGTATTTCTTGACTGCATCTGAATTCACAGGACAAGTGAAATCCTCCCCATCCATTGTTGTAAGCATCAAAGCTCCGCCTGAAAAGGCTCTCTTAACAACATATGGACCCTCATAGTTTGGAGTCCACTTGCCCCTGGAATCGGGCACGAAAGACAAGACTTTCTTGAGCACAAGGTCTCCTTCTCGGAACACACGAGGCTTGACCTTCTTATCGAATGCTTTCTTCATTCTCTGCTGATATAACTGACCATGACACATGGCAGTCAATCGCTTCTCTTCAATCAGATTCAGTTGGTCATAACGACTCTGAATCCATTCAGCATCAGTCAACTCGGGACTTGAGGGTATCATTTTTCTTTTTTCTTTCGAAAAAAGATTTTGAATTTTTTTTCCTGATTTTTTGATTTTTCATTCTTTTTTCTCCCTCTCTCTTTTCATTTTTTTTTACATTACATTTGTAATGCCCCAGTTTAACTGTCTTGCCGATTCTCAGGATACAGCTGAATGAGCTTCTCTTTGTGCTCAAGAAAACGGGTAATCTCATCAGGAATCCCCTTCAACATCATCTTCCTCTTCCTTGAATACAGGGAATTCAAGATTGGGAGATGACGTCGGATCATTATGTTCAATGGGTTTAGAAATCCCTGCATAATGATTCTGGATAATGAAAAGCTTTTGAATTTTAAACAAGCAAATCATTTATGCAGATGAAAAGATTGTTTTCTTGTTTTTCAGGGTTTTTTGTGATTACTGATTTCGTGCAAAGGAAAAAAGTGAAAACAAATGGAAAAACAAATGTTTAACAATGCATTACTTGAATGAAATATCATTGTATTAAATGCTGCCAACAATGTCATCACTTCTCCTTTTGGCATGGGAGAAGGGTTTTGAACAAAGTGAACAATTACTCTGATCTATGGATGACTGTAGGAACATCTACAGCGACCCAATTGTGGCAGACACCACCAGGAATGACGAAATTGCTCAGATCTTCTGCATCCTCTTCCAAGATAGCAGCAGCTTCTTCGGATTGATCGTCATGGATGAATCCTCCACTCTTGAACAAACCTTGCTCATTAAATGCCCCAGAACAGTAGCCAATGCCAGCCCGGGATCTATTGTCTTCAAGCTCAATCACCTTCCCTAATCCAGCAACTGCACCACATTCGATGGCCAGTTTCGCATCTTTGTAGGAATCAAATGAAGGAGACTTCTTCTCGATTGGTTCATCAATAGATAAAGCTTGGAACGGCGTTCCAACTTCATCCTCAGCATCTATGAAGGAAGACAAGTGGCTAACCAGGAATAAATCCATCAAAAGCACATAGTCTGGCAAATTCCTCCTTGAGTTCATAGTTCTCTTGCTCAAAATGATCCATCAGTCTCGAAGAATCGGCTCTGGTATAGTACCGGCGAAGTGCGTCTTCAAAATAAATGAAGAGCAACAGGGATCAGACCACAGGACTAGAGGCTGAGAACGACACCTGCTTATGCAAATGGTGCATGAAATGCTGGTGCATATGATTTGTTTTTATTTCAAAGGAACTCTTAGGGTTTTATTTGCAAACTTTGAAATATTAACATTTTGATCGTATATGAGAATATCTCATCAGATATATCAGGTGAATTTTTTTTTTCGGTTTTTCCCATGTTTGAATTTTTTTTTGCAAATAAACTCCTTTGAGTTCCTTGAAAATTTTCTTTTTATCTGATGATATGGATGCAGATGAATGCATGAATGCATGAATGCAACAATCACACTCAAGGATCAAGCAAAGCACACCAAACAAAGGTCATGGGAAAGCTCGTTGTATCCCTAATATCAATCATCCATTTTGGTGGATTTAGGTTTTCACCTTATCTACACCCAAGTTCCATTGATATTAACGGTACATGAACCGGCTCTAACATCCTTAATATCAATCATCCATTTTGGCGGATTATGGTTTTCACCTTATCAACGCCCAAGTTCCATTGATATTAAGGATATCTGAACGACTCAACCACGAATCACGGGTTTGCTGAGAGTCACGAGCATGGAGTCTCGGTTAAGAACCACCCAAAGGGAGTGTACTTGGGTTTAAACCTGCCAGACATATTCTACCAGAGGTTCCCATAATCATCGTCCCATCCCTCGGATATTATCGGAGGAACGAATACTCGTATTCCAAAAATATTCTCAAGAGAGACTCTTATGAGTGTAGTATCGCGTAACAATCGCATCAGATCTTACATCTGAACGACCTCCGCACTACGTCCTAAAATAGGCCAAGATGGGTTTGGTAAAGTAAGGTCCTTGGCTTCTAAGGCACATGATTGAACGAATAATGCCTAACCACAAATAACTTGTGTGACATTATCAATCCAACATGACCTCCACCAAGTGAATGGACTCGCAAGTCAACTGGCTAAGGAATACTCCACACCAGTCAACAAGACTATGCCATTCTCCTATCCTAGAGTGCACTCGAGTTCGGGTATAGAACTCATCTCACAGAGATCACCAAAGCAAACAGCAATTGTATATCAAGCAATTCAAACATTACAATCAATACAGTTATCCCAAATTGTACAAAAAACATGTCAAATAACACATAACAATATATCACACAACAAGGGTGAAAAGTAGGCAATACCACCAGGGAAGGTCTAATGTTATCCCCAGCGGAGTCGCCACTTTTCTGTAGCGGTGTATTCGTCGATATATGATTTATTGATTAAACCATAAGTAAAGTATACAAAGAAATCGAGTCGCCACCGCACTTTTATTTATCCTAAGGAATGGTTAAAAAGCGAACAAAAACCTAAGAAGTTTTACACGTAGAAAACTAATGAAAAGATCAGAGAATCTGGGTAAGGGGTAAATTACGCAATGGGAAGGTGTTAGGCACCCATCACGTCCTAGGTACTCCTAGGGAGCCCTTTTCACACTTGTTGTATAAAAATGTTTATTTGTTTATGACATATTGTGCAAACATGAATGGGATGATGAGAAAAGAATGTACAATTTTATTATTTTTGTGTTTGAACGGATGAACCCGTTGCCTACGTACCTTCCATCAAAGGTAAGGATCAAAACGCCGTAGTTCGGCTAAAAGATTTCCAAAAATTAGTGAGTTCATTTTAAAACACAAGCATTAAGGCTTTTCATTACCAATGGGAGAAAACTCAACCCGAATCAACAATCCACCATCCGAGGACGGCTTCAACATACTAGTGAGGGGTTAACCCTATAATAAGTATGGAAGACTTACAATCAACTCACTAAGGACAAGGTAAGATTTACATCAACCACTATGGTAATTGAAACCTACGGCTAATGTATGAAAGCATATTAACAATGGACAAAGCCACAAAACAATTGAATGGGTGAAGTTAATTGATTATGAGTATTCACAAAATATGGTCAAGGTATGATTAGGATTGATTCAAAGAAGTGTTATGAAATGTGAAATTTGAAAAGTCAAGGACTTATTGTGCATGTTTCTAATTTGAAAAGAGATGAGAATGTTTGCACAACAAGTCAAAGTTTTTGAAAGCAAAGTGTGAAAAGGTTTAGGACAAAGAGGGTGTGGATGGTGGAGTGTAAAACTTCTTAGAAAGGTTCACCTCTTGAGATCATATAGAAGATGATTCAATTGTGTTTTTAGGAATAGGCAACAAAGCAAGTAAAAATAAAGGCAAGGTGATACCGGATGCCATCAATGGACTTATACCAATCTCACAAACAAAAGCGGATATCGGATACCAATAAATGGATTTACACCAATCTCCTAAAACAAAACAATGATGCCGGACGCCATCAATGGACTTATACCAATCTCACAAACAAAAGCGGATATCAGATGCCAATAAATGGACTTATTCCAATCTCCTAAAGTAAAACAAAACATGGATGTCAGATGCCAATCTATCTGGACTTATACCAACCTCCAAAGGATGATCATAGGAATACAAATGCGAACAACATGGTCTTACAATTGTATCCTCCCAAAGCAAACACAAAACAAAAAGATGGATGTCAGACGCCAATCTATCTGGACTTATACCAACCTCCAAAGGATGATCATAGGAGTGCAAATGCCAACAACATGGTCTTACAATTGTATCCTCACATACTACGAACAAACAAGCACTAGGCAATGGACATGAGTAGCCAAATGAAATGGTCTTACACTCAATCCCTTCCACATCATAGGAACAGAGGCCAAAGAATGGACTTATAGCTGATTCCTCAATGGGCAAACAAACAAGTCACATAGATATGAAGTGATGATCATGCAATAATGAACAATTAATGATGATCAATTCACAAAGGTATGCAAGCAAACATGTACATATGAAGTAATCAATCAATCACACAAAGTCATTTAGCACCCACTATAACCAAACAATTAAGCTCAATCAAAGGGTTAGACTTAAAAGTCAACTGGAATAGGGTAAATGGTGCTCTTAACCTTGACATTGAGAGCCAAGGTGAAGCAGATGAAAGGATGTGAGGGGTGTGCCTCATCACTCTTATCCCAGGTCATGGAGAGCATAGAATATCAGAAGGTGTGGGAGTTCAGAAAGTTGGAACTCTCTCCACAAGTTAATGACTCGATAGATCTTGGGTTTTACTCACTATGCATCAACACATGTGGTGTGAGCAAGGTGAGTGACACACAGAATAGTAGGAGATGGACTATATATCTCTTTTGTCTACCAATTGCCTTATTAAAAGGACTTCACCTGCTTGGGGACAAAAATTAAACAATCACAAACATTGCCTCTTAAGGAGGACTTCAGACAGGTGCCTGGCTAAGTAACAAGCCAGGTCTTCCAGACTACATGGAGACAAGAGATTCTACCTCAATGCTAATGCTATCAAAGCAAAGCAATAGCAAGTTCACAAAGGAACTAAAGCAACTATGGTACCTGAAATCAATCAAATATAATCAGTATTCAAGTCACAAAGTCAAAACAGACAAGATAAGAGCCAACAGTCAACACAATCAATCACATGTGCAAAGCACAAAACTCAAATCAAATGAGCTAGCATCCTACAAAACAAACCAAGTTAGTTCATCACAATCAACTAAACCAAACTCAATCAACTTGAATTAATCTTCTTAAAGCAATTGCTTCTTAAACCTGAAAATCAAACTCAAATGTGAGAAGTGAACCCTTAGGCCAAAGCCTAGGGTCAAAGGAGGAGAAAATATTTAAAACAGAACATGAAACTTGATCAAAATCAAGATTTATCAAATAAGAACAAATTCTAGTTGGTCTCATATCAAAACTATTCATCAATTGCATTTCATAAGCAAATCATGTCAAACTAGGCAAGTTAAGAACTCAATGATGTAAACAGAATGAACACAAGCATATCAATACCAAAATGGCTCAATAAATTCCAGGAAAAATCATGCTTAAACAGAACACATTGAATGAGCAACACACAAAATTTCATGGCATTTGGATAAAGGGAAGCAAGTCAATTAAAATCAACAAGTCAAAGAATATTCAAGCAAGCTCATACAAGGCCACAAATCATACATCAACTTCAAGCAATCATAAAATAGAAATCAAACATGAGAAATGATTGAAATCAAAGCCATGACAAACTTCAAGATGTCTATAATACACATGCCAAACTTCAAGTCCATCCAATAAGCCACAAGAATTTCACAAATCATATGATATCATGACTCACAAAATGTCAACAATTGGTCAAACAGGGGAGAAATTCTCAAACAAATAGAAAATGCATTCCAAAATTACAGGAAAAATCACCAGCAAACAAGACATCCCTAAGTATTAGCATGCAAAAATCCAGGGTAATTGGCATAGCATAAGCATGGAAAATAAAATCAAGAACATGAACAAGACATGGTGTGACATACATTGTCACACCTCCAAAGATCACATCATATCTCACAATCCAGAAATGCAAAATCAGCAAACCATATACCAAAATGACCAGGAGATAGTCTAGATCATGCATATAAAATTTCAAGCATTTTGGAGCAAGCATCAAGATTTCATGAAAGAAATAACAAGCATTGTGCAAGAAATGACATGTGAAAACAATCCCTAGGTATTTTAACAATCCAACCGTGCACAAATTTATTAAAAATCATCAAAAAATAAAGGACATGGCAAGGATTATGGCATAAAAAATTTCATATTATTTGGACAAAAAATGAAGGAGTTATGATTTTATTAGTGTGGTGAAAAATAAAATAAAAAAGTGAAATAAGGATGGATGAATATGTGAATAATTGGAAGAAAATAAATGCAAGGCCATGGGATTTTGTGAAACGCGGGGAATCGAACCCCAGGATAATTCAAATGGAGTGCGTTTCTCATTGAAACACTCCGTTTCAATTAATACGTGGCACCACGTGATAGGCGGCATGGCGCACAAACAACTGAAAGCATGCAAACAAGGCCAAGACAGATCTACACGCGATCTGGGAATGAAATTCAAACGAACTCAACGTGTTCTTCAGCATTCATCATCCTCATGAACTTTTTTCCACAAAAACTCACAAAAATCATATGGATCGAACCAGCATTCAACACATATCATTAATCTAATCGTGATTCATCCTAATTTTACGCACAGCAGAAGATTCGATAGGAACAAGTTTCATCATGCAAACTTAAAATCAAGATATCTTGCTCAATATTCAATGGAATCGCACGATTTAACTTGCAGCATGCTCTACATACTAAGATCTATCAAAGCCATAACCTAATTTCATGAATTAGCTCGGTCGAAACTTACCTGGATGATGATGCAGCAGCTGGATTTGTGTGAATTTGGCTTGGAGATGTTGAAACAGATCTTCAGTAATGTTTGGATGAAGGTATGGAACCAATGCTTTAGCTCAAAACAGCTTGAATCAGTATAAATCTCCAACTGCCATGTGAACCTTCAATGTTCAAAACCCACGATCTAGCATGAATTTTCCACAATTCTCCTTCAACGGATGTTCAACACTTCCTGCAAATCAAGATCAGCACAAGAACAAGCAAAACGAATGATGAATTTTGATGAACCAAGTGAAAAAAAGTTTGGGAAGATTTTGAGAGAATTTGAGATTTTCTGTTTTGGATCTGAGATTGTGATTGGTGATTTCGAAATTCTGTTACAATTAAGACTATATAGTACCTGTTAATCCAACTGTTAAACATGATTAGCAACAAATGAAGTGAATTAGTGAAATGAAGCTTGTTATGCAATTTGGCAAAAATGCCCTTTTGATCATGCAGCCAATGGAACAGTAGAAAACCAGTTGAAGCAAGTCCAAATTTCTGTTTTGAAGCTATTGGAAGTGGTTTGGAATGAAAATCATGTGTATTTTTCAAAATGGCTTTTTTCCCACCAAAATTTAAATGGTTCACTTGAAAAATGACCTTTTTATGTGATGATTTTTAATGAAATGTAATGATGGATTATGATAAAGCATGTCAAATGGGATTTGCTCAAAAAAGAATCACATGATTTGGCCAAATGGTTCAAGAGTTATGCCTCCTTGAAGTTCAACTTTTCTTGAAAATGATTTGATCATAACTTGCCAACCATAAATGAGAAATGGATGTTCTTGGACTTTTTGGAAAGGCAAGAGCAAGATCTTCAACTTTCATGTTGGACAAATTTTGATTTGAAGCTTTCTTGATGATGTAATTTTGAGGAGAAGACCTTTCCATTTTTGGCAGTTGGAAATTACAGGTCACTTGCTATTTTGGGAAACTTCTTGTCTGACCTCCAATTCCTCAATGATGATGTTTGACATGTTATATGAGGCTTGTATGGACATGAATGAGACCTTTCAAACCATTTCCCACCATCAAATCTCTGATTAAATGCACAGTTGACCACAGTTGACTTTGCTAGGGTTTTGGTTGACTGAGCCATGTTTTGATGAATTCCAAGCCCTTACCACTTGAGATCTTGATACCAAATGATACCATAACTCATATGAATCTCTTATGAATGATCATGGTGCCCAAATTCTTCAAGAATGGCCACCATCCATGGCTCAATGACTTGACTTTGACTGATTGACTGTTGATTGCTTCAGCTGCAAGTAACAAGGTTAGATGACAATATTTTTGTACTTTTTGTTAGTAAACAAATGAAAAGCAATGATATACAAATGCTAAACATGCTTGGTGATCAAGAACCACACTCAAAATATAACCCACCCACAAGGAGGGAGGCAAGGTGTACAATGATCCTTGAGGCAATGATGTGACATGATATGATGCTATGAGGGATCTTAGGGCAAAAATTGGGGTCTTACACCAATGATTATCGCAAGGAGCATTCAGAAATTGTTTCACAATGCTCACTGCAAATGTAATATCTGGTTTAGTGATTGTAAGATAATTGATTCTATCCACTAGACTTTGATATCTTTTCGGGTCTTGCAATAGCTCCCTCTAACCCATAAGAACCTTGACGTTGGGATCCGTAGGAGTATCAATAGTACAAAAATCAAGTATATCAGTTTCACTTAGGATATTTAGTACATACTTACGTTGGTTAATTACAATTCCTGAATAGGACTGGGCAACTTCAATACCTAAGAAGTATCTGAGTGGATCCAAATATTTTGTCTGAAATATTTTGAAAAGATGAGTTTTTAGTCGCTTGATACTCTATGTATCATCTCCAGTAATAACAATGTCATCAACATAGACCACAAGAAAGATGTGTTGACCGGTGGAGGGATGAAGTAAGAAAGCATAGTGATTAATTTGCTTCATATCTAGTCATACCAAAATGTATCAAGGCAGAGCTAAAGCGACCAAACCAAGCACGTGGGGACTGTTTCAGCCCCTAAAGAGAATGACGAAACCAACAGACAAGTCTAGAATTGCCAGAAACAGTAAAACATGGAGGTTGATCCATATACACTTCTTCCTCCAATTATTTATGTAAAAAGGCATTTTTAATATCCAACTGATGAAGTGGCCAATGATGAATATCAAATATTTCAAGAAAGATACTGATTGGACTAATCTTGGCCACTAGAGTAAAAGTGTCACCATAATCAAGACCAAATATATGTGTATATCCTTTGGCTGTCAAATAGGCTTTGAAACAAACAACCTAACCATATGGTCCAACTTTCACTATATAAACCCATCGACATCCTAAGTTAGTTTTGTCTAGAGGTAAAGTAAAAATGTCCCAAGTGTTATTTGAATGCAATGCATCCATTTTTCCACCATCGCCTGGCGCCAATTGGAATCAGTCATAGTTTCACCTGTAGACTTTGGAATAGACACAGAATCCAAAAGAGACACTAAAGAGACATAGGAAGTAGAAAGACAATCAAAATTTTAAAACATTAGCATTTTTAGGATTAGGATGATGAGATCAAATAACTGGAATAGGGTAAATGGTGCTCTTAACCTTGACATTGAGAGCCAAGGTGAAGCAGATGAAAGGATGTGAGGGGTGTGCCTCATCACTCTTATCCCAGGTCATGGAGAGCATAGAATATCAGAAGGTGTGGGAGTTCAGAAAGTTGGAACTCTCTCCACAAGTTAATGACTCGATAGATCTTGGGTTTTACTCACTATGCATCAACACATGTGGTGTGAGCAAGGTGAGTGACACACAGAATAGTAGGAGATGGACTATATATCTCTTTTGTCTACCAATTGCCTTATTAAAAGGACTTCACCTGCTTGGGGACAAAAATTAAACAATCACAAACATTGCCTCTTAAGGAGGACTTCAGACAGGTGCCTGGCTAAGTAACAAGCCAGGTCTTCCAGACTACATGGAGACAAGAGATTCTACCTCAATGCTAATGCTATCAAAGCAAAGCAATAGCAAGTTCACAAAGGAACTAAAGCAACTATGGTACCTGAAATCAATCAAATATAATCAGTATTCAAGTCACAAAGTCAAAACAGACAAGATAAGAGCCAACAGTCAACACAATCAATCACATGTGCAAAGCACAAAACTCAAATCAAATGAGCTAGCATCCTACAAAACAAACCAAGTTAGTTCATCACAATCAACTAAACCAAACTCAATCAACTTGAATTAATCTTCTTAAAGCAATTGCTTCTTAAACCTGAAAATCAAACTCAAATGTGAGAAGTGAACCCTTAGGCCAAAGCCTAGGGTCAAAGGAGGAGAAAATATTTAAAACAGAACATGAAACTTGATCAAAATCAAGATTTATCAAATAAGAACAAATTCTAGTTGGTCTCATATCAAAACTATTCATCAATTGCATTTCATAAGCAAATCATGTCAAACTAGGCAAGTTAAGAACTCAATGATGTCAACAGAATGAACACAAGCATATCAATACCAAAATGGCTCAATAAATTCCAGAAAAAATCATGCTTAAACAGAACACATTGAATGAGCAACACACAAAATTTCATGGCATTTGGATAAAGGGAAGCAAGTCAATTAAAATCAACAAGTCAAAGAATATTCAAGCAAGCTCATACAAGGCCACAAATTATACATCAACTTCAAGCAATCATAAAATAGAAATCAAACATGAGAAATGATTGAAATCAAAGCCATGACAAACTTCAAGATGGCTATAATACACATGCCAAACTTCAAGTCCATCCAATAAGCCACAAGAATTTCACAAATCATATGATATCATGACTCACAAAATGTCAACAATTGGTCAAACAGGGGAGAAATTCTCAAACAAATAGAAAATGCATTCCAAAATTACAGGAAAAATCACCAGCAAACAAGACATCCCTAAGTATTAGCATGCAAAAATCCAGGGTAATTGGCATAGCATAAGCATGGAAAATAAAATCAAGAACATGAACAAGACATGGTGTGACATACATTGTCACACCTCCAAAGATCACATCATATCTCACAATCCAGAAATGCAAAATCAGCAAACCATATACCAAAATGACCAGGAGATAGTCTAGATCATGCATATAAAATTTCAAGCATTTTGGAGCAAGCATCAAGATTTCATGAAAGAAATAACAAGCATTGTGCAAGAAATGACATGTGAAAACAATCCCTAGGTATTTTAACAATCCAACCGTGCACAAATTTATTAAAAATCATCAAAAAATAAAGGACATGGCAAGGATTATGGCATAAAAAATTTCATATTATTTGGACAAAAAATGAAGGAGTTATGATTTTATTAGTGTGGTGAAAAATAAAATAAAAAAGTGAAATAAGGATGGATGAATATGTGAATAATTGGAAGAAAATAAATGCAAGGCCATGGGATTTTGTGAAACGCGGGGAATCGAACCCCAGGATAATTCAAATGGAGTGCGTTTCTCATTGAAACACTCCGTTTCAATTAATACGTGGCACCACGTGATAGGCGGCATGGCGCACAAACAACTGAAAGCATGCAAACAAGGCCAAGACAGATCTACACGCGATCTGGGAATGAAATTCAAACGAACTCAACGTGTTCTTCAGCATTCATCATCCTCATGAACTTTTTTCCACAAAAACTCACAAAAATCATATGGATCGAACCAGCATTCAACACATATCATTAATCTAATCGTGATTCATCCTAATTTTACGCACAGCAGAAGATTCGATAGGAACAAGTTTCATCATGCAAACTTAAAATCAAGATATCTTGCTCAATATTCAATGGAATCGCACGATTTAACTTGCAGCATGCTCTACATACTAAGATCTATCAAAGCCATAACCTAATTTCATGAATTAGCTCGGTCGAAACTTACCTGGATGATGATGCAGCAGCTGGATTTGTGTGAATTTGGCTTGGAGATGTTGAAACAGATCTTCAGTAATGTTTGGATGAAGGTATGGAACCAATGCTTTAGCTCAAAACAGCTTGAATCAGTATAAATCTCCAACTGCCATGTGAACCTTCAATGTTCAAAACCCACGATCTAGCATGAATTTTCCACAATTCTCCTTCAACGGATGTTCAACACTTCCTGCAAATCAAGATCAGCACAAGAACAAGCAAAACGAATGATGAATTTTGATGAACCAAGTGAAAAAAAGTTTGGGAAGATTTTGAGAGAATTTGAGATTTTCTGTTTTGGATCTGAGATTGTGATTGGTGATTTCGAAATTCTGTTACAATTAAGACTATATAGTACCTGTTAATCCAACTGTTAAACATGATTAGCAACAAATGAAGTGAATTAGTGAAATGAAGCTTGTTATGCAATTTGGCAAAAATGCCCTTTTGATCATGCAGCCAATGGAACAGTAGAAAACCAGTTGAAGCAAGTCCAAATTTCTGTTTTGAAGCTATTGGAAGTGGTTTGGAATGAAAATCATGTGTATTTTTCAAAATGGCTTTTTTCCCACCAAAATTTAAATGGTTCACTTGAAAAATGACCTTTTTATGTGATGATTTTTGATGAAATGTAATGATGGATTATGATAAAGCATGTCAAATGGGATTTGCTCAAAAAAGAATCACATGATTTGGCCAAATGGTTCAAGAGTTATGCCTCCTTGAAGTTCAACTTTTCTTGAAAATGATTTGATCATAACTTGCCAACCATAAATGAGAAATGGATGTTCTTGGACTTTTTGGAAAGGCAAGAGCAAGATCTTCAACTTTCATGTTGGACAAATTTTGATTTGAAGCTTTCTTGATGATGTAATTTTGAGGAGAAGACCTTTCCATTTTTGGCAGTTGGAAATTACAGGTCACTTGCTATTTTGGGAAACTTCTTGTCTGACCTCCAATTCCTCAATGATGATGTTTGACATGTTATATGAGGCTTGTATGGACATGAATGAGACCTTTCAAACCATTTCCCACCATCAAATCTCTGATTAAATGCACAGTTGACCACAGTTGACTTTGCTAGGGTTTTGGTTGACTGAGCCATGTTTTGATGAATTCCAAGCCCTTACCACTTGAGATCTTGATACCAAATGATACCATAACTCATATGAATCTCTTATGAATGATCATGGTGCCCAAATTCTTCAAGAATGGCCACCATCCATGGCTCAATGACTTGACTTTGACTGATTGACTGTTGATTGCTTCAGCTGCAAGTAACAAGGTTAGATGACAATATTTTTGTACTTTTTGTTAGTAAACAAATGAAAAGCAATGATATACAAATGCTAAACATGCTTGGTGATCAAGAACCACACTCAAAATATAACCCACCCACAAGGAGGGAGGCAAGGTGTACAATGATCCTTGAGGCAATGATGTGACATGATATGATGCTATGAGGGATCTTAGGGCAAAAATTGGGGTCTTACACCAATGATTATCGCAAGGAGCATTCAGAAATTGTTTCACAATGCTCACTGCAAATGTAATATCTGGTTTAGTGATTGTAAGATAATTGATTCTATCCACTAGACTTTGATATCTTTTCGGGTCTTGCAATAGCTCCCTCTAACCCATAAGAACCTTGACGTTGGGATCCGTAGGAGTATCAATAGTACAAAAATCAAGTATATCAGTTTCACTTAGGATATTTAGTACATACTTACGTTGGTTAATTACAATTCCTGAATAGGACTGGGCAACTTCAATACCTAAGAAGTATCTGAGTGGATC
Organism: Lathyrus oleraceus; assembly: GCF_024323335.1. Lineage (NCBI taxonomy): Eukaryota > Viridiplantae > Streptophyta > Magnoliopsida > Fabales > Fabaceae > Lathyrus > Lathyrus oleraceus. The sequence continues at coordinate 476,853,051 of NC_066585.1, forward strand.
CAAATATTTTGTCTGAAATATTTTGAAAAGATGAGTTTTTAGTCGCTTGATACTCTATGTATCATCTCCAGTAATAACAATGTCATCAACATAGACCACAAGAAAGATGTGTTGACCGGTGGAGGGATGAAGTAAGAAAGCATAGTGATTAATTTGCTTCATATCTAGTCATACCAAAATGTATCAAGGCAGAGCTAAAGCGACCAAACCAAGCACGTGGGGACTGTTTCAGCCCCTAAAGAGAATGACGAAACCAACAGACAAGTCTAGAATTGCCAGAAACAGTAAAACATGGAGGTTGATCCATATACACTTCTTCCTCCAATTATTTATGTAAAAAGGCATTTTTAATATCCAACTGATGAAGTGGCCAATGATGAATATCAAATATTTCAAGAAAGATACTGATTGGACTAATCTTGGCCACTAGAGTAAAAGTGTCACCATAATCAAGACCAAATATATGTGTATATCCTTTGGCTGTCAAATAGGCTTTGAAACAAACAACCTAACCATATGGTCCAACTTTCACTATATAAACCCATCGACATCCTAAGTTAGTTTTGTCTAGAGGTAAAGTAAAAATGTCCCAAGTGTTATTTGAATGCAATGCATCCATTTTTCCACCATCGCCTGGCGCCAATTGGAATCAGTCATAGTTTCACCTGTAGACTTTGGAATAGACACAGAATCCAAAAGAGACACTAAAGAGACATAGGAAGTAGAAAGACAATCAAAATTTTAAAACATTAGCATTTTTAGGATTAGGATGATGAGATCAAATAACTGGAATAGGGTAAATGGTGCTCTTAACCTTGACATTGAGAGCCAAGGTGAAGCAGATGAAAGGATGTGAGGGGTGTGCCTCATCACTCTTATCCCAGGTCATGGAGAGTATAGAATATCAGAAGGTGTGGGAGTTCAGAAAGTTGGAACTCTCTCCACAAGTTAATGACTCGATAGATCTTGGGTTTTACTCACTATGCATCAACACATGTGGTGTGAGCAAGGTGAGTGACACACAGAATAGTAGGAGATGGACTATATATCTCTTTTGTCTACCAATTGCCTTATTAAAAGGACGTCACCTGCTTGGGGACAAAAATTAAACAATCACAAACATTGCCTCTTAAGGAGGACTTCAGACAGGTGCCTGGCTAAGTAACAAGCCAGGTCTTCCAGACTACATGGAGACAAGAGATTCTACCTCAATGCTAATGCTATCAAAGCAAAGCAATAGCAAGTTCACAAAGGAACTAAAGCAACTATGGTACCTGAAATCAATCAAATATAATCAGTATTCAAGTCACAAAGTCAAAACAGACAAGATAAGAGCCAACAGTCAACACAATCAATCACATGTGCAAAGCACAAAACTCAAATCAAATGAGCTAGCATCCTACAAAACAAACCAAGTTAGTTCATCACAATCAACTAAACCAAACTCAATCAACTTGAATTAATCTTCTTAAAGCAATTGCTTCTTAAACCTGAAAATCAAACTCAAATGTGAGAAGTGAACCCTTAGGCCAAAGCCTAGGGTCAAAGGAGGAGAAAATATTTAAAACAGAACATGAAACTTGATCAAAATCAAGATTTATCAAATAAGAACAAATTCTAGTTGGTCTCATATCAAAACTATTCATCAATTGCATTTCATAAGCAAATCATGTCAAACTAGGCAAGTTAAGAACTCAATGATGTAAACAGAATGAACACAAGCATATCAATACCAAAATGGCTCAATAAATTCCAGAAAAAATCATGCTTAAACAGAACACATTGAATGAGCAACACACAAAATTTCATGGCATTTGGATAAAGGGAAGCAAGTCAATTAAAATCAACAAGTCAAAGAATATTCAAGCAAGCTCATACAAGGCCACAAATCATACATCAACTTCAAGCAATCATAAAATAGAAATCAAACATGAGAAATGATTGAAATCAAAGCCATGACAAACTTCAAGATGTCTATAATACACATGCCAAACTTCAAGTCCATCCAATAAGCCACAAGAATTTCACAAATCATATGATATCATGACTCACAAAATGTCAACAATTGGTCAAACAGGGGAGAAATTCTCAAACAAATAGAAAATGCATTCCAAAATTACAGGAAAAATCACCAGCAAACAAGACATCCCTAAGTATTAGCATGCAAAAATCCAGGGTAATTGGCATAGCATAAGCATGGAAAATAAAATCAAGAACATGAACAAGACATGGTGTGACATACATTGTCACACCTCCAAAGATCACATCATATCTCACAATCCAGAAATGCAAAATCAGCAAACCATATACCAAAATGACCAGGAGATAGTCTAGATCATGCATATAAAATTTCAAGCATTTTGGAGCAAGCATCAAGATTTCATGAAAGAAATAACAAGCATTGTGCAAGAAATGACATGTGAAAACAATCCCTAGGTATTTTAACAATCCAACCGTGCACAAATTTATTAAAAATCATCAAAAAATAAAGGACATGGCAAGGATTATGGCATAAAAAATTTCATATTATTTGGACAAAAAATGAAGGAGTTATGATTTTATTAGTGTGGTGAAAAATAAAATAAAAAAGTGAAATAAGGATGGATGAATATGTGAATAATTGGAAGAAAATAAATGCAAGGCCATGGGATTTTGTGAAACGCGGGGAATCGAACCCCAGGATAATTCAAATGGAGTGCGTTTCTCATTGAAACACTCCGTTTCAATTAATACGTGGCACCACGTGATAGGCGGCATGGCGCACAAACAACTGAAAGCATGCAAACAAGGCCAAGACAGATCTACACGCGATCTGGGAATGAAATTCAACCGAACTCAACGTGTTCTTCAGCATTCATCATCCTCATGAACTTTTTTCCAAAAAAACTCACAAAAATCATATGGATCGAACCAGCATTCAACACATATCATTAATCTAATCGTGATTCATCCTAATTTTACGCACAGCAGAAGATTCGATAGGAACAAGTTTCATCATGCAAACTTAAAATCAAGATATCTTGCTCAATATTCAATGGAATCGCACGATTTAACTTGCAGCATGCTCTACATACTAAGATCTATCAAAGCCATAACCTAATTTCATGAATTAGCTCGGTCGAAACTTACCTGGATGATGATGCAGCAGCTGGATTTGTGTGAATTTGGCTTGGAGATGTTGAAACAGATCTTCAGTAATGTTTGGATGAAGGTATGGAACCAATGCTTTAGCTCAAAACAGCTTGAATCAGTATAAATCTCCAACTGCCATGTGAACCTTCAATGTTCAAAACCCACGATCTAGCATGAATTTTCCACAATTCTCCTTCAACGGATGTTCAACACTTCCTGCAAATCAAGATCAGCACAAGAACAAGCAAAACGAATGATGAATTTTGATGAACCAAGTGAAAAAAAGTTTGGGAAGATTTTGAGAGAATTTGAGATTTTCTGTTTTGGATCTGAGATTGTGATTGGTGATTTCGAAATTCTGTTACAATTAAGACTATATAGTACCTGTTAATCCAACTGTTAAACATGATTAGCAACAAATGAAGTGAATTAGTGAAATGAAGCTTGTTATGCAATTTGGCAAAAATGCCCTTTTGATCATGCAGCCAATGGAACAGTAGAAAACCAGTTGAAGCAAGTCCAAATTTCTGTTTTGAAGCTATTGGAAGTGGTTTGGAATGAAAATCATGTGTATTTTTCAAAATGGCTTTTTTCCCACCAAAATTTAAATGGTTCACTTGAAAAATGACCTTTTTATGTGATGATTTTTAATGAAATGTAATGATGGATTATGATAAAGCATGTCAAATGGGATTTGCTCAAAAAAGAATCACATGATTTGGCCAAATGGTTCAAGAGTTATGCCTCCTTGAAGTTCAACTTTTCTTGAAAATGATTTGATCATAACTTGCCAACCATAAATGAGAAATGGATGTTCTTGGACTTTTTGGAAAGGCAAGAGCAAGATCTTCAACTTTCATGTTGGACAAATTTTGATTTGAAGCTTTCTTGATGATGTAATTTTGAGGAGAAGACCTTTCCATTTTTGGCAGTTGGAAATTACAGGTCACTTGCTATTTTGGGAAACTTCTTGTCTGACCTCCAATTCCTCAATGATGATGTTTGACATGTTATATGAGGCTTGTATGGACATGAATGAGACCTTTCAAACCATTTCCCACCATCAAATCTCTGATTAAATGCACAGTTGACCACAGTTGACTTTGCTAGGGTTTTGGTTGACTGAGCCATGTTTTGATGAATTCCAAGCCCTTACCACTTGAGATCTTGATACCAAATGATACCATAACTCATATGAATCTCTTATGAATGATCATGGTGCCCAAATTCTTCAAGAATGGCCACCATCCATGGCTCAATGACTTGACTTTGACTGATTGACTGTTGATTGCTTCAGCTGCAAGTAACAAGGTTAGATGACAATATTTTTGTACTTTTTGTTAGTAAACAAATGAAAAGCAATGATATACAAATGCTAAACATGCTTGGTGATCAAGAACCACACTCAAAATATAACCCACCCACAAGGAGGGAGGCAAGGTGTACAATGATCCTTGAGGCAATGATGTGACATGATATGATGCTATGAGGGATCTTAGGGCAAAAATTGGGGTCTTACACCAATGATTATCGCAAGGAGCATTCAGAAATTGTTTCACAATGCTCACTGCAAATGTAATATCTGGTTTAGTGATTGTAAGATAATTGATTCTATCCACTAGACTTTGATATCTTTTCGGGTCTTGCAATAGCTCCCTCTAACCCATAAGAACCTTGACGTTGGGATCCGTAGGAGTATCAATAGTACAAAAATCAAGTATATCAGTTTCACTTAGGATATTTAGTACATACTTACGTTGGTTAATTACAATTCCTGAATAGGACTGGGCAACTTCAATACCTAAGAAGTATCTGAGTGGATCCAAATATTTTGTCTGAAATATTTTGAAAAGATGAGTTTTTAGTCGCTTGATACTCTATGTATCATCTCCAGTAATAACAATGTCATCAACATAGACCACAAGAAAGATGTGTTGACCGGTGGAGGGATGAAGTAAGAAAGCATAGTGATTAATTTGCTTCATATCTAGTCATACCAAAATGTATCAAGGCAGAGCTAAAGCGACCAAACCAAGCACGTGGGGACTGTTTCAGCCCCTAAAGAGAATGACGAAACCAACAGACAAGTCTAGAATTGCCAGAAACAGTAAAACATGGAGGTTGATCCATATACACTTCTTCCTCCAATTATTTATGTAAAAAGGCATTTTTAATATCCAACTGATGAAGTGGCCAATGATGAATATCAAATATTTCAAGAAAGATACTGATTGGACTAATCTTGGCCACTAGAGTAAAAGTGTCACCATAATCAAGACCAAATATATGTGTATATCCTTTGGCTGTCAAATAGGCTTTGAAACAAACAACCTAACCATATGGTCCAACTTTCACTATATAAACCCATCGACATCCTAAGTTAGTTTTGTCTAGAGGTAAAGTAAAAATGTCCCAAGTGTTATTTGAATGCAATGCATCCATTTTTCCACCATCGCCTGGCGCCAATTGGAATCAGTCATAGTTTCACCTGTAGACTTTGGAATAGACACAGAATCCAAAAGAGACACTAAAGAGACATAGGAAGTAGAAAGACAATCAAAATTTTAAAACATTAGCATTTTTAGGATTAGGATGATGAGATCAAATAACTTTTCGTAATGTTATTGTAAGGTCAAATTCAGGTGACATAACTGGAGGAGCAATTGGAGCAGGAAATGGTGTTGGTGGTTCAATATCATCTCTAAACTTTGATGCACGGGGTGTATGTTGCTGGTAGACATGCAATGGAGGTGTAATGGGTATCAGGATGATGAAAGGGATATCTCTAACATTTGAATTTCAATTCTCATCGGGTGACATAGAGGAAAATAAGAATTGGGAACTTTCAAAGAATGTAACATTGGAGGAAACAATGTATCATTGAAGTTGGGGATAAAAATAACCATATCCTTTTTGTATACGTGATTAGCCTAGAAAATACATTTGAAAGATTTGACATAAAGTGTGTCTTTACCTGGACTGAGGTCATGAACAAAGCGTGTGCAACCAAAGACACGAAGAGGAATGAGGTAGAGATCTTATTGCGATTCAAGATAGAGTGTGGAATTTGATCTTGAAGGACCGATGAAGGAATTTGGTTGATAAGGTGACAAGCTGTGAGGAGAGCATCCCCCAAAAAACGAGAAGGTACATTAAGGTGAAGTAAAAGAGTTCATGCAGTTTCAACTAAATGACGATTCTTCCATTCAGGGACACTGTTTTGTTGTGGTGTCTGAGCACATGATGATTGGTGAATAATTCCCTGTGATGTTAAAAAGATTGAAACTGGGATTACATATATTCATGAACATTATCAGCTCGTAAAATTTTAATGGAAGTGTCAAACTAGTTTTTAATTTCAGCATAAAACTCTTGGAACATATGGAAAAGATATGAACGATTTTTCATTATAAATAACCAAGTAAATCGTGAAAAATAATTGATGAAACTTACAAAGTAATAATATCCTAAAGTTGTCTTGACATGACTAGGACCCCAAATATCGGAATGAACTAAATAAAAACGTGATCAAACACTTTTAGGAACTAAAATATGAATTTTATTAAGGCTAAGGTGACCCAAACGTTGATGTGTAAGGTCTCGAGAAGTAATAAAATCACATGCCACTGATGGGGATAGATGATATAATCCTATGAACACACTCTCTGACCAATGCCCGTCATGTATGTCTGTCATACGGTGAACTGACTTTATGTGTTTTTGCTTTGGAAAGCAAATGTCGCGGTTAGCAAGAGTCGCCACCGACTTTTCTTTTATCCAATAAGGAAAGGTGGAAAAGAACAGGAAAGACCTTGATTAGATTTTGGGTTCGGGAGGTACATTATACAAAGGGAAGGTGTTAGCACCCTTTGTATCCATGGTTATCCATGGGCTCTTAATTGCTTGATCACTTATGTTTTTCTTGTCTGAAAAAGTGTGTGAGAGCTGTTTAGAAAATGTTTTGAAAAGAGAGTTTAACTTTGTAATGATTCTTGTACGAATGTATACAAAGTATTTATCTCGTTTAATTTTGAAAGTTGTTTAGAAAAATATAACTTGACAATGATTCTAGTACGAATGTATGCCAAGTGGTGATTTTCTAATGGAGGTTTTGAAAAGTGTGAGGTGTGAAAAGTAGTTTTAGTTGTGAGCAAGCATTTAGGAGTTATACCTACCCAAGGTCTTTATGGACATTTCCTATCCTTATGAGGGTAAAACTGTCCTTACTATTGAGAAGTAAGTAGTTTTATCCTTTGGATGTAAAAGGGTCATCGTAGGGTCATCGATTGGTCATTGAAGGCAACATTTGTAAGGATACCTTAGCATTCGAAGGGACGATCATCATTTAACCGTAGGCTATACCGAAGGGTCATCGAGGGACAAAGGCAACATTCGAGGGACTATGATTTATTTTATAGGGACATGATGATTTAATCGAAGGGTCTTTGCTAAGTGTATCCCCACATTCGCGGGACATGACCATAATACCGTAATATCGTAGGGTAACAAAGAGAAGTCCAAGATCGCATATTTAAAGGCAAAGTTTTACAATTAATTAGATAGCCGTAATCGATTAAGTAATTAGGTCCACATTAAAATCGACGAAATCAATACATTAAAATCAGCTAGGGAATTTAGGATGAATCTCCACATAAAAATTAAGTAATTCAGAATCCATCTCCATAAGGGTATCCCACACATAAAGTGGAATACCTAGCCGGCCGTTTCCTCGGGAATATGTAAGCCTTTACACAATTCAGTACACGGGTTAGAACATCGAGATAAAGTACAATTGAAAATTGCACCACAACATAAAAACAACAGTCATAAAGTCAGGTCAAATGATGCAGAATTATAATAAATCTTGATTAGTTAAACATAAGGCAGAACAGAAAAGAAACAAAACAGCCACTGTCCCGTTCGCTCCTGCTTCGCCTAGCGAAAGCTTAGCGAATGCTCGCTACAGGCTCGCTTAGCGATGTGCTAGCGAGCTGCTACGGGTTTTGAGTTTGATAACAGCATGATTCCGGCACCCTGAACTTTATGGCATTTAATTACAGGAATAGCATGGACAAACATTCAGGATATTCAGGCATACTTAAATTCACATGTGAAATCAAATTACATATCCGAAAATTGAATCATGATGCCTTATGTATGTAGCGATTACCGATTAAAAGCATAAAACAGTAGAGATGCGCAAACCTGTTTGCAATGGAATTGCAGCTTTGGATTGGCAAATCGGGTCGAATTGGGCGGAGGCAACCTTGGTGCGGATGAGCGGCCTTCAGGGTTTCTTTACTCGGAATTCTCTGAGTTGGTCTCCAGGGTTTCTGTCCGTCCTTCTCTGTTTTCGTCCCCCTTTTTCTGACTGAAGCTTGGCTATTTATAATGCTTTTGTTGTGACCTAATGGGCTCAGAATGAAGCCCGAAAATTCTGATATATCGCAAGCTTCGCTAGGCGAGCGTTGTAGCGAAGGGTTCGCTAGGCGAAGGATTTGCTCGCCTAGCGAGCAGGCCATCTGTGACCTAATGGGCTCAGAATGAAGCCCAATAATTCTGGTATTCGCAAGCTTCGCTAGGCGAAGGAGTTGCTCGCCTAGCGAGCAAGCTAGTTTTGGCCTTTTTCTGGATTGGGCCTGTTGTGAGCTGGGCTTTTGTTCCTTTAAGGTCAGTGCGTTGCAGAATAAGTTGGAGTGCTTCGAGAAATGCCTTGTGATATTAACGGGCAAATTTTGGGGTATGACAGCTGCCCCTGTTCAATATTCTTGAACCGAGAGAGTTAGAATGGTATGTATGCCATTCGTGGTCTGGAGGTGGAAGATTATTGAACACTAGATTGCCCCAAAAATTTGCACTTATTAATCGAAAGTTGGTCTTGATGGAGGTGGGCTTAAAGATTCCATCCAGGAAGTTTGATGATGAGAGCTTCAAATTGTGTCGTACGTTAGACGATATCTAAAGCCATGGGTATCATACCGGGTCATACGCTAGACCGTATATTGAGTCCTCCATTATGCTGTCGACTTCGCTGGGGAGTCAGAGTGTGTTATACGCTGCTGGGGATAAGGGATCAGACTGGATCATACGCTAGACCGTATCTGAATAGCAGAGTGAGTTGTTCATTAGGCGGATGGCTTTGCTGGGGAGGAAAGATCTGAATGGATCGTACGCTAGATCGTATCTGAGTTGCAAGATGAGCTGTCCATTAGGCTGTATCTGAGGATGAAAGGGGTAGTCGTACGCTAGACTACACTTCAGAATGTACCGTACGCCAGGTAGCCTGTGAGGAGATGAACATCCGAATGGGTCGTACGCTAGACCGTCTCTGAGCAGAATGGGCCGTCCGTTAGGCTGAATCTGATTACGAAAAGGGGGGTAGTCACACGCTAGACTACACTTCAGAAATGTACCGTACGCTAGGTAGTATCTGAGGGAATGAACATTTGAATGGGCCGTACGCTAGACCGTCTTGAAATAGTTGAAGGAATCATATGTTGGGCTGAATCAGAGTGAACCGTAAGCTAGGTTATATCCGATGATATTTGTTGTGTTTGCAGTAAATGTCTGGGATGAGTTTAAAGATGCCCTCGTTAGGAGGATGTCAGAGCTAGCCAGACTGAATATTCATATGGATTATATCTGAAAGATGTCTCTGAATCTCGAATGTAATCGATGAAGATATCCGTCTGAATGGATCTTTACTTTGACTGTATCGGGAGGATAATTAACCTGAAAAATAAAGTTAGCTTTATGCCATGTCATGATGCATGGGATGTTTTATGCTTCTGAACATAAATGCGGTCAATGTATGCATGTGCATGTTATGAAATGATGTAATGAATGAATTATGCGTCTGAAATAAATGCGAACATTGTATGCATGTATGTGATGTGAAATGATGTAATGAATGCACTATGCATCTGAAACGTTCTTCCAGGGGACTCTACTGGGGAAATAAATCTCAGTCTTCTGGTCGGAGATATTTGTATTGATGATCCTTTCTTAGCTGGGGGATACTTGATTTCTGTCTGACGATGGAAACACTCAACAGAGCCTGGCTGGGGATAGAAGAGATGACCAGTCTGTCTGGTGATGCCGACCTCTTCTGGAAATAGCCAGTTTTTATTGGGGAACAGGATTTGTAACCGGACTTGTTGGAAAGCATGGTTAGACCTTATCTTCGACCCTAAAGTCTTTCAGTAACTGTTATTGCTATTTTATGTATGTATTTTTGGTAAACATTGATCATATTCAAATGCATATATCAATTCAAATTAAATCAATGGACGTTTATGCAAACAAAACAGAGAAAGTAAAACAAAAGCGTCTTTTTGGAAGATGAAATGGTATCGACTTTGAAAGAGGGCCTATAGACAGGCAATTCGTGTACAGGGAGATAGAAATCCTAGTGAGAGGAAAGTGTCAAGGAAACAAAGAGAAAGCTATGCAGAAAAAGTCCCATCGATTTTAATTCCACTACTGTCATTATGTCTTCAAGCCTCTCATCTCCTGCAGTCGGATAAAAGTGATTGGCTTGTTCAGTCCCTTGAACTTGGGTGAAGCTGACCGAGAACGGGGCATAGTCATACGCTTTAATCCCTAATTTTTGCCTGGACCGCCTTTTCAGGTTTTCAGTCCACCAGGATACCCTTTTTTGCCCAAGCCGCCTTTTCAGGTTTTCGACTTGCTGGGTGTACATGCGTAGTATTTTTTTAACTATGTCCGTGTTCACGGGATGCGGGGATTCTTCGTCATCCATTGTAGCAAGTATCATGGCTCCACCAGAGAATACCTTCTTAACTATAAATGGCCCTTCGTATGTGGGAGTCCATTTGCCTCTAGAATCACCTTGTGGTAGAATGATACGCTTTATTACCAAGCTGCCACTTCGGAATTATGGTGTTTTATTTTGAACTGCGTGCAAAGTTCAGTAATCATCTTGTTGTTCAGATTAGCACCATTATCAGTGATAGCTCTTTCAGGAGACAACAGGTTTTCTCAAATAGATATTTGATAGAATCCATCTTAAAATAAAGCGGTATGATTCAACATATACTGTCTTAGTCGGCGAGCAGCCCAGGCCAAAGCACAACAAGCTTTCTCGAGCTGTGAGTATCTTGTTTCACAGTCGGTACCTTTTTGCTAAGGTGGTATATTGCATGCTCTTTTCGACCAGACTCGTCATGTTTCCCCAGCACACCCTATTGAATTTTCTAACACGGTTAAATACATGATTAGAGGTCCTCCTTCAATTGGTGGCATCAGAATTGGAGGTTCTTGGAGATACTTCTTGATTTTGTCTCAGTAATTTGGAGATGGATTTGCAAGTAGCGGTCAAATGGGAGCTAAATCGGGCGACGTGGTCCAGATTCACAATTTCGATCGATGCCTCATGCGGCTGAATAGTCCTTTCTTCTTGCAGTAGTCTGGCAAGTTCTCAAGTACTTCACAATCTTCCTCACTTCCATCCTCGGCTTGGTAGATCGGATTTTCAAAGTCATAATGAACAGTAGCAGAATTACTATCAATAGGATCCAGAGTGAATATGGATCGGTAATTTGTTACGTGAGTGTGTGTAAGAATACATAGCTTTGTTTAAAAGATGACAGGAAGGATAAAGAGCGCAATATTTGAATGCAAAAAGTCCATTGATTCATTAAATGTGAATATGCTTATGAAAATGACAAACATTTAACCAAATTTGATACATTAGATGAGCAATAACAATTACTCCTGACTAAAGGAAATCAGGATAGTGTCTTCAGCCTTCCAATTATTGAGTCCGTCACCAATTGTTGGGAAAATCCAACTATCCAAGTCATAATCGTTATCAGTATCTTCCATAGCATTGACAGTCTCGTCATGATTAGGCAGAGGAGTAGGGATGACATTAGGAGTCTCCGGAGGATCAGAGGTAGCCGCCTGTATCTTTCCACTTCGAATGCCGCGTTCAACATGCTCACCCGTTAATATAAGTTCAGTGAAACCCGACGAGGAACTCCTCAATAGATGGTTGTAGAATGGGCCAGTCAGTGTGCTCATGAACATGTCCATTAATTCTCGATCAGTCATGGGGGGTTTGACTCTGCCAGCCAAATCTCTCCATTTTTGAGCATATTCTTTGAAGCTTTCTTTAGAGCCCATAGTCATATTCTGCAACTGTAGCCGAGTAGGCGCCAATTCAGAATTGTATTGGTAGTGCTTGTAGAAAGTTGTCGCTAAATCAGTCCAGGTGTGGATGTTAGAGCTCTCGAGCTGATAATACCATTCCAACTGCGTGCCAGACAGACTCTCTTGGAAGAAATGGATCCATAGTTTCCTATCAGTGGTATACGGCTGAATCTTTCTCACATAAGCTCTTAGATGCATCTGAGGACAAGATGCCCCATCGTATATAGTGAAAGTGGGGACCTTGAATTTGCGGGGAATGACCACATCAGAGACTAGACCCAAGCTTTCGAGATCCAGACCGGGAGCCTTTTGACCCTCCATAGCTAGCATGCGTTCTTCCAGCAACTTATACTTATCATCTTTTGGAGAGTATTGTTCACTCTCATAATCTTCGTCCTCCTGGCTGAAAGGATCAGCATTCTCATCTTCTGAATCATTCTCTGTCTCCTCTTCTTGATCCTTCGGAATTCTAATCTTGACTCCTGCGGCCTGTCCTTTAAGCCTTCTTCCCGGGTTAATGTAACTCACAGGTTTCTTGTCTTTTTTCTTCTCGAGCAAGAGAGCCTTCAGTTCCTCCTGCCCCTTGGATAAGTTCAAGATCATCTCCTGGAATTGAGCATTCTGAGCTTGGAGATCTTTGACAGCTTGTTCGAGGTCCATTTTTCTGTTTGGAGGAAAACCGTGAGAACATTGATCCCTTTAGAGTACCTGTTATGCAATGTGATGTTATGCTATGCAATGTATGAAATGTTTTCAATGTTTAAAGTCCTTGAAATGGCTAGTACCAAGCCACGATGTTATGATGTTATGATGTCATGATGTTAAGTAAACAACAAGCACAAACAAGTCACACAACGATCATTCCTAGGTTTTAAGGCTTGCATGAGTTCCATAGGTAAGTACCCTCCCCCCTGAAGTTTGGTTGGTTCAACCTATCCTAGAATAGTAACCGGGTTCTAGAAGGATCTCCAATCATCGACCTTTCCTTAAGTCCACTTCAGTGCAACACCAAGTGGTTGACCGAAGCTTCCCTAAAGTCCAATCTCAAAGAGTGTAGTATCAAGTCTCAACCAACCTCAGTCGGAACCGAAGCCAGTTATCTCACTACTTTCTAATGGCTAGGATGAGTCAATTAGGGTTCTAAAGGTCTGGTTAATGCTTTAATGACACCACGCGGAAGCCAAATTTTTCCTCAAGTAAACATGAGGAACATCAGGACATCCAAAGTGTCACATTAACCGTAGCCATCATTTTGACCATTCCAGTATACGCCGGGTATTCGCGATGATCTATTGCTACTTACCTAAGGTACACTAGATCCGGGTGTAGGATCTTTCACTCAAGCATAAAATACCCAAGCAATCCCTTAAAAGTAAATCAGACAATTTGAATAAGTGATCTTGTTTTTTTAAGGTAACCTCTCTTTATTTTCCCCAGCAGAGTCGCCAGTTCGGAATTACGGTGAACTGACTTTATGTGTTTTTGCTTTGGAAAGCAAATGTCGTGGTTAGCAAGAGTCGCCACCGACTTTTCTTTTATCCAATAAGGAAAGGTGGAAAAGAACAGGAAAGACCTTGATTAGATTTTGGGTTCGGGAGGTACATTATACAAAGGGAAGGTGTTAGCACCCTTTGTATCCATGGTTATCCATGGGCTCTTAATTGCTTGATCACTTATGTTTTTCTTGTCTGAAAAAGTGTGTGAGAGCTGTTTAGAAAATGTTTTGAAAAGAGAGTTTAACTTTGTAATGATTCTTGTACGAATGTATACAAAGTATTTATCTCATTTAATTTTGAAAGTTGTTTAGAAAAATATAACTTGACAATGATTCTAGTACGAATGTATGCCAAGTGGTGATTTTCTAATGGAGGTTTTGAAAAGTGTGAGGTGTGAAAAGTAGTTTTAGTTGTGAGCAAGCATTCAGGAGTTATACCTACCCAAGGTCTTTATGGACATTTCCTATCCTTATGAGGGTAAAACTGTCCTTACTATTGAGAAGTAAGTAGTTTTATCCTTTGGATGTAAAAGGGTCATCGTAGGGTCATCGATTGGTCATTGAAGGCAACATTTGTAAGGATAACTTAGCATTCGAAGGGACGATCATCATTTAACCGTAGGCTATACCGAAGGGTCATCGAGGGACAAAGGCAACATTCGAGGGACTATGATTTATTTTATAGGGACATGATGATTTAGTCGAAGGGTCTTTGCTAAGTGTATCCCCACATTCGCGGGACATGATCATAATACCGTAATATCGTAGGGTAACAAAGAGAAGTCCAAGATCGCATATTTAAAGGCAAAGTTTTACAATTAATTAGATAGCCGTAATCGATTAAGTAATTAGGTCCACATTAAAATCGACGAAATCAATACATTAAAATCAGCTAGGGAATTTAGGATGAATCTCCACATAAAAATTAAGTAATTCAGAATCCATCTCCATAAGGGTATCCCACACATAAAGTGGAATACCTAGCCGGCCGTTTCCTCGGGAATATGTAAGCCTTTACACAATTCAGCACACGGGTTAGAACATCGAGATAAAGTACAATTGAAAATTGCACCACAACATAAAAACAACAGTCATAAAGTCAGGTCAAATGATGCAGAATTATAATAAATCTTGATTAGTTAAACATAAGGCAGAACAGAAAAGAAACAAAACAGCCACTGTCTCGTTCGCTCCTGCTTCGCCTAGCGAAAGCTTAGCGAATGCTCGCTACAGGCTCGCTTAGCGATGTGCTAGCGAGCTGCTACGGGTTTTGAGTTTGATAGCAGCATGATTCCGGCACCCTGAACTTTATGGCATTTAATTACAGGAATATCATGGACAAACATTCAGGATATTCAGGCATACTTAAATTCACATGTGAAATCAAATTACATATCCGAAAATTGAATCATGATGCCTTATGTATGTAGCGATTACCGATTAAAAGCATAAAACAGTAGAGATGCGAAAACCTGTTTGCAATGGAATTGCAGCTTTGGATTGGCAAATCGGGTCGAATTGGGCGGAGGCAACCTTGGTGCGGATGAGCGGCCTTCAGGGTTTCTTTACTCGGAATTCTCTGAGTTGGTCTCCAGGGTTTCTGTCCGTCCTTCTCTGTTTTCGTCCCCCTTTTTCTGACTGAAGCTTGGCTATTTATAATGCTCTTGTTGTGACCTAATGGGCTCAGAATGAAGCCCGAAAATTCTGATATATCGCAAGCTTCGCTAGGCGAGCGTTGTAGCGAAGGGTTCGCTAGGCGAAGGATTTGCTCGCCTAGCGAGTAGGCCATCTGTGACCTAATGGGCTCAGAATGAAGCCCAATAATTCTGGTATTCGCAAGCTTCGCTAGGCGAAGGAGTTGCTCGCCTAGCGAGCAAGCTAGTTTGGGCCTTTTTTTGGATTGGGCCTGTTGTGAGCTGGGCTTTTGTTCCTTTAAGGTCAGTGCCTTGCAGAATAAGTTGGAGTGCTTCGAGAAATGCCTTGTGATATTAACGGGCAAATTTTGGGGTATGACAATGTCGATCTTGGCAATAAATATAATTATCATTAAAAAGGACTGAACAATCAAGAGTACGAGTGAGCTTGGTAAAAATATTAGATTAAAAGGACAATCAAGAATGTAAAGTACAGAGTCTAAAGACATGTTTGGAAGTGGGTATCCATGACCAAGGCCTTTAACCTTAATTTTAGATCATTCCACCACAATGACAGAAGGCAAAGAATCATATTAGGACAAGTGAGATAAATGATATTTATTATCAGTCGTATGATCAGAGGCACCAACGTCAAGGATCCAAGAACCAAGGGAAGATGTAGAGATAAAGACTACATGATTACCAGACTGAGGAATAACGGCGGATAATGATGGTCGATGGACTACTTTAAGTTGAAGGAAATCATTATAGTTAATGGAGGGAATATTAACATCTTTAGTGATAATCGGTTGAGAAACAAAAACAACATGTGGTTGTCGTTGTTTTTCTCTTCCCTTTGTACGACATTCAACTTTAATATGACTGTAATGTTTGCAATAGTTACAATGAATACCTTGGTGTTGACCACTGCGTCCTCCATTTTTTCCACCATGACCATGGTAGTGGGAAGAAAGAACATATTATTCATTGGGAGATGGAGTAGAAACCGGTCCAAAAGCATAAGTTGTAGCTAAGTCAACCGTTGTTCACTAAATGCTTCATAGTTAGGAACAATGGATCATTATAAAATCTGGTGACGAACGAAATCAAGTTCTGGTGGTAGTCCGACAAGTGCCATGATCATGAAATACTTACTGCATTGTTCAACTGAGTTGTTTTATCTTTTGTAAAAGGCATTATGGTTGTGAAATTTTCCTTAAACGCATCATGCTTACTCATATAGGCTTGCATATCTATATTCTCCAATTTCAAAGAGTTAAGTTTTAGGATGATATTTTGGGGACAAATCGATCCGGAAGAGGCGATTCCAACAATATAGGCATCTCGCCAGAAGGTTGTCGGGAACGACGAGCCTAATGGCCTGCAGTGCCGATTGTTAAAGATTTAACAATCCATGGTTCAAAAATCACTAGTTTTAATTTAATTGTATACCATTCAAAACCTATTAAGCTATATATGAAGCATATACAAGTGATATTTTATTTAATATGCTTGCTTTCCATAACTTTTAGAAATAGGACCATGAAAGCAAATTTAGAGCAATGTGTCCAAGAAGCAAATTACATAAAGTGACATACATAATAACATTACAAGTACTGTATGAATATACATGCGCAGCTTATTTATAGAAGTTGGATATATCACACATGACACGAAATTCATGATGATGAGAGGCTGAAAACTATGCCGCTGCAGCTTGGTAATTAGAACTTGATGTTCCGCCCAACTCAGAATGAAAAGACCATGAAAGAACTTCATGTGCTGCAGATCCTGGTGCTACAAATCCTGCTCCAGTGGTAGCTGAGATACCAATCCTTACCCACTCAGGAACAACATCCTTTAAAGACACAACGTCACTAAGGGTATAACTAAATAAATTAGGATAAGTTAAATCAACATTTAACACATTAGTAGCAACATGAAATTTTATCACAACATTAGCCTGTCCACGATTCCGCAGAATCCACGACGCAATACTTTTGGAATGGATAGAGTTAACATTAATTCCAATATGTCTATCTCCGTTTCTTGGATCCCAGGGAGGATTATAGAAAGTGTCAAATTCGACGGCAACAATGCGAATAGATTGAGAATCAACCCTATTGAAAACTCCGAGATACTCACCACCACTTTGCGGCCTAGTATGTACCGGTGCGATGAAGAAGGCCAATCCGTCGGCTGGGTTAAAAGTTCTCTATACATTTATAACAAAAGTGAAGGAAGTATTAAAATCAACAACATTAGTTTGTGAATGGAAAACAAAGTTTGGAGACAAAATTAGTTTGGATTACGAAAAATGTGAATGAACGTGTTGAACTTTTATAGACAAATTTGTATAACTTTTGCCCACAATTGAAAAAAGTAATCATGGTGAAATGTTATAAGTTATCCCCATGATTATTAATAGTAATCATGGTGAAAAATGCTCCTTTTAAATTAAAACATACTAAAATATAGTTTATTTTCCTTCATAACAGAACAACGCCCTAGCGAAAAGCCTCAAGAATAGAACAACGCCCTAGTGAAAAACTATCTCCATAAACCTATGAAGCATCTTTTCTTCACTAACTTTCATTATATCTTTTCCAACTCATAATCAAGAGAAAAAAAAAGACAAAACGCACAAGAAGGATACATGAAACTCATTTCTTTAACTCTTATTTTTCATATTTTTGGTACATGAAATGTTTCACCACTATTCATGTTACAATAATGTTGTTATTGTTGTTGTTGTTGTTGTTAGTGTTGAGACTCTAAGCTATAGAGTTTTAATGTTGCATCATGTTGTTTAGATTGAGATTGAATGTTATATTTTTTTTGCTTTTGTTGAGATAAGTAATAGGTTTATTGTTGATGCTATTGTTGTTTTATTGAGTTTAAGATTGTTGTTATTGTTGTTTAGTTATTGTGACTTAGCAATGTTTTTAATGTTATATATTGTTGTGATTAAGAGTGTGAGTGAGAGTGAGATTTTTTAATATTTTGTGTTATTTAGAATATTATATGTAATTGTTGTTGTTTTGTTGTTGTGACTTAGTAATGTTTTGTTTTTAATAAAGTGACTTAGTAAAATTTATGAACTTAGCAAAGTTTTCATTCAAGATGCATGCTTTTACAAGGATTTGATTTAAATTTCAAAAAGTATTATGGATTGTTGTTGGATAAAAGCTAATAGATTAAGTCCGGTATATGAGAAATGAGTTATTGAATTTTTTAATTTCGCAGAAAGAAAACTTCCTGACAACATTGGAATCTTTTATTGTCTTCGTGTTATATTTGAAATATCAAAATTTTTGAAAGAAAAAAAAGCAATATTCAACCACCTATGTCGTGATGGAATTAATCAATATTATATAATATGGATGTGGCACGGTGAAATCGATAAAAATCAAATTGCGACCTCACATGGACATTAAGTTGATGAAGATATGGATGATCAACTAGAAGATATGATATGTGATATTGGAGAAAATTCTTTTAGGAAATCCAATGTGTATGATACTTTATACAGCGACAATGATGAGTCCTTATATATGTGTGTGTAGTGACAATGACAAGTCTTTATGTGTACGTGTGCGTGTGTGTGTGTTGTAACGCCCCGATTTTATTAAAATTATTTTTTTGGAATTTAATTGTGTGGTAGTTGTGGTTGTGTTGTGTTGATTGATATTTTGATGTGTTGTGTTATCATTGGTGTGAGATAGTTACCTTAGAATGATATAAACTAAGGTATTGGTGTGTGTGAGCAAAAGTATAGAAATGGTGGTGTGGTGAGTAAAACTAATTAATTATATTAGTTATTATTTAGTTAATTAGTTAATATTGGTTGAATATTAAATTAATTAGTTAATTGAGTGGGTTATTATTATTACTAGTAGTATTATTTTAAAGGTGGAAATTAGTGATAATAGTAATAAGCTAATAAAATAATTAGAGGTATTATTATTTGTTATTATTCTATTTGGTAAGATTATTAATAATAATATTAAGAGATATAACAAAATAAAATAGAAAAGGGGGATAGTGAGATAAAAACAGAGAACATGTAACATTTGGGAGAAAAGAGAAGAAATTGAGAAGGGGAGCTCAATAGGGAATTCACCATTGTCGAAGGTCAAAGAATCAATTGTTACGAACTCTAAGGTAAGGACGGAGTTCTGATTATCTAAGGGTTAATATGATGATGATGATGGGTAGATTATGCCATGTAGGTTTTGTGTTTTTCTTCTCTATATTCATGATCATTGTGTGTATGTGGTATGATGATGTTGGGACTGATGTTGGAATGATGAATTATTGCAATTGTTTTTGTTGGAATCATAAAATTTGATTAAATTATATGATATCAATGTTGTGTGGTTGATGTTGATTCAGGTCAGAGTCAGAACTGGGTTATGAATGTTTTCAGTGTAAATAAGTTGGGGTTTTGAACTTTGGAAAAGTGTTTTTTCATGTTAAAATGTGGTATAAATGATTTGTAAGAAAAATTGGGATTTTGAGTTGAATTTCAAGTGATTTTCATTTTGAAAAAGTTGCAGAAAAGTGCTTATGCAATAGTGTAATCGATTACTAGAAATGGAGTAACCGGTTACATTGCTTAAAACACGTCTTTGGGCAAAAATTAGAGGGTTAATCGGTTACTAGTTTTTGAGTAACCGGTTACCCTATAAAACAGAGGCTACACAGGGGCTGGGTAACTGATTACCGCGTGTGTTGGTAGTGTGGGTTACGCTACAGGGTGTGGTGTAAATGATTACTGGTTTTAGGGTAACTGGTTACACTAGGAGTATTTTTATGAAAATTTTAAGAATTCATAACTTTTGTTCCAAGTGTCCGATTTGAGTGTCATTTGAAGTGCCGGAAAGCTGAAAGTGTGTACTTTCATTTAAAATTGGTTTCAGTACCTGTAAATGAGCATTTTCATTTGTGATGGTGTTTAAATGCATTATAATGTTAATATTATGGTGTGACATAACCTTAAATGCATTGTTATTACTTGTTATGTTGTATGTCGATGTTGTTGACCTGTATAACATGTGTTTGATGCATGATGGCCAGTATTTACGGTTTACATTGACTATGGTTATGGGTCATTGTGCATGATGTTGTTATTGCATGTATAATATGTTGCATGCATTCATGTTGTTGGACAAATGGTGCATTATTGGTGAGCCTCAATCCCATTGTGTGGATTGGGCCGACAGTTGATTTCGAAGGTGATGGAATTAGTGAGTCGTTATCGAAGGTGATGGTAACAAATTGGTGGCTTTGATCCTAATAGGTGAGGATTGAAGCGGTGATCCCGAGTGTTCACGTCTTGGTACCACATGCATTGAGTCGAGTTGCATTGTACATTGGTTGTATTTGTTATTGTGTTGGATGGTTGATTATGTTGTTATTATGTCGGATGGTTATTATGTTGTTGTTATGTGAGATGGATGTTATGTTGTTATCCTGTTTGGATAGATGTTGTGTTGTTGTTTCGTATGGATAGTTGTGATGTTGCTATTATGTGTGGATAGTTGTTGTGTGGATTATGTGGAATTATGTTGTGGAATGGGTGATGTGCATGTGATAATCTGATGCTTACTTATTATCATGCTTTCCTTTATATAATTATGATATCTCGCCCCTTCTATTTGAATGTTTCCTCCATGTTGGTAACATGCAGATAATCCGTTGTAGGAGCTCAGATGTGAGTGGAAGATGAAGTATTCCGTTTTATTTTAATGGCGGTGTCTACTCTGATGTGCAACACTGGGGAATTTGGAACGTTGTGTCTTTCGTTATGTTTTAAAATTTCTTATAATGACATGTTATGTTGATGTTGGATATGCGAGTTGACTGTTTGTTATTATTATTCCACTGCTACTTAATAAAAGTTAACATTCAGACATGTACTTATTACTACTATTTTTATAAATGTCAAGTGTTACATGTCTTTTCGAGTGAGCAAGTTGATTGTATGTTCTAGTGTAGCATCCTAAATTGTATGTTGAATTGTTTTACTCTGATAAATGTTTTAAAATTATGCAGGTAAAATTTAGGGTATTACCTAGTGGTATCAGAGCAGGTCGGTCTGTTCGGCCAAGTTGTTGAGTCGGTGTGGTGTGACAGTTGAATATTTTTGATGTTGTCCCTTTAACCATTATTGTTGGTGGTGGTGTGAAACATAAAATGGCTGGAAGAAACAAAACTGCTATTGCTGCTGCTTTGCAGGCTATTGCTCAGGCTGTGCAGAATCAGCCTAATGTTGGTGGGAACGACGAGTTCCGACATTTGGGGAAGCTCCAGTGGAACAATCTGCCTACTTTCAAGGGTAGGTACGCTCTTGATGGAGCGCACACTTGGCTCAAGGAGATTGAGAGGATTCTCAGAGTGATGGATTTCTCTGAAGCATAGAAGGTGTGGTTCGGTATGCATATGTTAGCTAAGAAAGCTGATGACTGGTGGATCAACACTCGTCAGGTGGTGGATGTTGCAGTTGAAGTTGTAACTTGGGTTGTGTTCCGCAGGGAATTTTTGAGAAAGTAATTTTCTAAGGATTTGTAGCGGGGTATTCGTTACCTTTAGATTTATTGACTAAATCAAAAGTAAATCATACAAATAGAGTCACCACCGCACTTCTATTTACCCAAAGGAAAGGTTAGAAAGCGAACAAAAACCGAGAAGTTTTATCAAATCAAAAACTAATAAAAATGTCAGAGATCTGGGTAAGGGGGTTGGTTATGCAATGTGAAGGTTTTAGGTACTCCTAGGGAACCCTTTTCATAATTTGTTGTAAGGTAGGTTGGTATTTGTGAAAAAATCATTTGTGTAAACATGATTGGGGAGATGAGAGAAGAATGTACAAATTATTTACAATTTTGTGTTTGAATGGATAAACCCATTGCCTACGTACCATCTTAAAAAAGATTAGGATCAAAACCTCGTAGTTTGGGGTAAAAATCTCAAAACAAGTTGGTGAATTGATTGGTCCAAAAGCCTTAAGGTCTTTTGTTATCAAAGGGAGAAAACTCAACCTAAAACCACAAATCCACCATGTGAGGATAGCTTCAACATGCTAGTGAGGGGTTAACCCTATAATAAGCATGGAAGACTCATTGTCCATCACTAAGGATACAGGTGAATATTTATCTCATCCACTAAGATAACTCAAACCTAATAGCTAATATTTATGAAAAGCTTTGGCAAAAGTGGCCATTGAAACCACAAAAACAATTGAGTGAGTGGTATTTACCAATGAAAAGTGTTTACAAAAATATGGTCAAAGTTGACTTAGGATTCAATTCAAAATAAGTGTTATGAAAAGAAGTTTGGAAAATCAAAACCATAATGCTTAGGTTTCTAATTTTGAAAACAAATGTTAATGTTTGCACAAAAGTTTTGGCTTGGGTTAGAGTGGAGGGAAGAAGAAGAATGGCTAAGTCCTAAACAAACAAAAGGTGAAAGAGGAGAAATAAAACCACAAATGGAGTTCCCTTCTTGAGATCATAGTGATGATCCAAGTTGATCTCTTTCCTTTGGAATAGAAATATGCAAATAACTCAAGCAATCAATCACACAATCAAACAAGCTCCTAGGAATCTTCCAATGGCTTTTGTATCTCTCACTTTGGATGCTCATGACAATGGTTCTTCAATTTGGAAAGTTTGGGACCCCTTTGAAATGCAGATATATGGAGCACGATCTCTTCCAACTCTTGATTGCAGTTTGCTCTTGAGGTGGAAAGGAAGTGAGGCTAGGGAATTAGAGTCCAATGAACAACCAAGGAAGTTGAAAATTGGATCTGAAAAAATGAAATGAAAGTGAAAAATTCCCTTTGAGTGAGGTTTGGATTGAGTTCTGCAGCATATAAGGCGCCTTGAGGTTGGAAAATGATGAAGGTATGCACCTGTATTTATAGCAAAGCAAGCTGCACGGCATGGGAAATTCATGTGTGCATGAAGTGAGGGCCTCCATGCATGGGTCTGTACAGGCGCATGGAGGGCCCAAATCCAATTGATTTGGCATTCTGAAGTCATAACAATCAGGTTTGGACGTGCAAATGCAATTGAATTGGAGTGTGCAATAAGTTTTCACATGGTTTCTAAAAATGCACATAAACCTTCCCTTCTTCGAAAATGCATCTTACCAAAATGAAACGTGGCCTTGTGGGTAATGGTTGGAAAGGTCTTGACATGAGGAACAATTGTTATGTTGAACAAAACTACATTTGAAATTGGGAAATTAGTGAAAATTGGTCATAAAGTTCAAGGTGCAAAACATGTGCATGTGAAATTTTCCAAAATGGACCAACTTCAAGCCCTTTTGTTTCAATGATTCAAGCTTCAAATGATAAAACCTTAAACATAAAAGTTGTAGATATTTTCAATAACATCAATTTGGACTTAAATTTTGAATCATTTGGAGTTTTGATGAGAAAGTTATGGGCATTTGAAGTTGGACTTTTTCACATTTCAATGCCTTTGGTCCAAAGTGACCTATAATGTTTTGTATTATCAAATGTACTTATTTTAGGATTATGAAAATTTGTTCAACATAAACAATTAATTAGACAACTTAAAATTTTCAATGCATTTGATCCAACCTCAATATCATGAAAAATGAATGAGTTATGTCCTTGGGAAGTTGACCCAAAATTAGGGTTTCAGTCAAAATGACCTATAATGTTTTGAAATGGATGATGACCTTCCAAGCTTCAAATCAATTTTTGATGAACATAAAAGTTGTTAATATGTTTCTTAAGAACATAGTTTCTCTTGGGGTCATCTCCATTTGACAAACACATTAAAAGTTAGGTCTCAGTGTACTTCAAAATAGTCAGATGAATTGAGTGATCAACTTCTCAAGTCCAAACTTCAAATCTTGACGAATGGATGATTGAGTACACTCAAATAAGCTCAAATATGCATGAAATGATGAATTAATAACTTCTCTTAATTGTATTTGATCATGGGTTAAGGTTGCTTCATGAGCAAGGCACAGTCAATGCACAGCTGAATTAGGGTTTCCTTGGGAAGCAATCCTCAAGCCCTTTGGTTTACTTTGATCAATTTGACAAGTTGAGATACTTGGGAGGCATATATGATTATTTAGAGCCTTGTGAACCATTGTCATGCTTGCTTTCAACTTCATCTGGCCATTCTTTGAGCATAGGGGCCTCCTAGGAGCCTTGGATCTTATGATTGCTCAAACTACAAAACAAACAAAGTTAGTGACATATTTTTATGCTTTTGGTTAGTAAACAAAATAAGAAAAGAAATAATATACAATTCAAGCATGCTTGGTGGTCTCAAACCAACTCACACAAGTCCCAACCCAAAGGTAAGGAGCCAAGATGCTATGATCCTTGAGACAAATGCAATGTGTAATGATATGATGCCATGAGGGATCTTAGGGTCAAAATTAGGGTCTTACAAATCTTGGGAAGAAGGAGATTGAGTATGCTGCCATATTTATGGAAGTTGCTAAGTTCTACCCTCATTATAGTGAGGCAACTGTTGAGTTCTCTAAGTGTGTCAAATTCGAGAATGGTTTACGTCCTAAGATTAAGTAGGCGATTGGATACCAATAGATCAAGAGGTTTCCAGAGTTGGTAAACAACTATAGAATTTATGAGGATGGTGGAAAGGCTCGGTTGGCTCACTACAAGGAGTTGAGCGAGAGAAGAGGAAAGCAGAATCTGAACTGTGGGAAGTCATATAGTGCTCCAGTTGATAAACGTAAACAAAGAGCTGTTGATGGTAAGAGGACAAGTGGGGGAGGTGTCCCTACTCCTCTTAAGTGCTATAGGTGTGGTGAGTTGGTTCATCGTTTCGGTGAATGCAAGAGTGATGTGAAGAAGTGTACAAGTGTGGGAAGTCAATACATTTGGTTACTGATTGCAAAGAGAGTGTGGTGACTTGCTACAACTATGGTAAACAAGGACATATCAACACTCATTGCATGAAGCCTAAGCAAGCTTCAACTGGAGGAAAGGTGTTCACTCTAACGGGGACTCAAACTTCCAGTGATGAGAGGTTGATCAAAGGTATATGTTATATTAATAATATGCCTTTGATTGCTATTATCGAAATGGGTGTTACTCATTCTTTTTGTAACAACCCGTATAATATATATCTAGAATAATATCATACAAGTGTTAAATTTTGGTACTGTCACAACATAAGTGCCTAATGGCATCAATATATATACATGTCCAAACTAAAACATCACTGGAACATGTTATACAATAATGCCTACACAATAAAATCTAAGAACTATGTACAATATCTTCATTGCACACAACTCCACAGCGGAAGATCATAATGAACAGCAACCCTTGAAACATCCATAACAGTTTCTCTTAGATCCAACCTGTAAAGAATACCTGAAAAATAACAACAATGATGGGATGAGATAATAATCTCAGTGAGTTCTCCTATCCTATGGGTCCACTCGGCTCTACAGGGTTCTAATCGATATTCAACTCATATCCAACTCAAGTCAACAAGGGAACGAAGACTTGAGCGATGGGGAAACTATCTTGCAATTGTATGGCAACATGCATCTGAGTTCTCATAACTCAACCACGATCATTATTCAGATTCATGCAACATCGATCCCCAACCGGACCTACGTCTAGGCCAAGGCTTGGTTCACGCATGTCCGTATGATTCGACTTTCGCGGTGGATATCAGGTTCCCCTATGGGAATCTAACCCACTTTTAAGAACCATCACCCGTATGGGACTCTAACCCACCTAGGGTATCTTTCACCGTATGGGACTCTAACCCACATAGGTGTCAACCTTTCCCCCATGTCCGCCATGGTTGGGGCTCAAACCCATTTGAGGCTCGAATCATTGGTCCCACATCCCAATGCTTACTCATCTAAGCATACCACAAGAGATGTGTACCACCACAGAAAACACACATTCTGAATACATGATCGGTTCCACAAATCATTGGTTCCACGAACCATAACAAATTCATAAATCACAGGTGACTTCATTCACCATAATACACAAATAATAACATGGCATGTTCCATACAATGCGTCTCATTCTTAATCATGGCAACAATTCGTCCACGACCTCACATAAGCGTCGTACGAATGAATACCGTATTCTCATACATATATCACATATGTTCCATAACCTAGATCATATTTCTAAGTTATTAATCAAATTATTCTTCTAGGTTTCCTCACTCATCTTTGTAGAGTTTTAATCATGTTACTTCACCTTTCACATAACAACAATATTTAATTTTCATCATGATAAAATTCATGGCATTTATAAATCACATCCTATTTTATAACATGGAACAATAATAATAGTCCTTTACGTTATCTTTAGTCGTGTTATTTCACAATCAACCATATCAACCATGTTTAACACCCATCATAAATATAATTCATTTAATTTGTAAGACACATAATTTACTATAATATGATATTATAATAATAGCATTTTTCATTATCTTACTAATGCATCCGGCCGTGTCCAAAAACGGAGGTATAATACTCAATTAATTCATTAATCTATCTTAATCAAGATTTAGATTAATATTTATTCATTGCATAAGCATTCAACAACAACCTCTCTAGCCTAGTGGTAAGGCATGTACAGTTTCAAGGAGGTCCTGGGTTTGAATCCCCTTGGTGACATATCCTGTACAAACAGGAAATTAAATTCTGTTTCAGTGTTAAAAAAAGGAAAAATTCCAATTTCCATGAATTCTCTCAGTAACTCCTTTCCTTAAATAACTCCTCTTTTATTTTCCTTACATTAAACATGCACCAACATCATGTATTAAGGATTAACAACTGTAGAGTTGCAACACACCAAGAAGTTCATATATTAATCATCAATTTAACAAACATAGTATATATCATAAATTCCTAACTCCCAATTTCATGAAATTTATCCCCAAAGCTATAACTAAACTAAGAACTCACCTAGTAGAAGAAGAAGATGAAGTTGGTGATGCTGAAGATGAGATGATGATGGTGCTTCCATGGTTTCCTTCCTCTTCTTCTCCCATGAGTTTTCTTCTTCTCCTTTTCTTCCTCTTTCTCTTCCTTCTTTTCCTCTTTTCCTCTTTTTCTCCTCTTCCCTTTCTTTCTTTTCTTCTTTCTGATATATCTTCTTTTCTTCTTCTCTTTTCCACCACACATACTACATATATAATATATATAATATATAATATTAAGTAGTAACAAAATATCCCAATTGATATTTCATCTTCCAACACCAATTGACCAATTATTAAAGTTACCAAAAATGTCCTCTCTTGTAATTATTAATATTGGTATGTCTCTTTATTAATAATTAATCTCTTCAGAGTTCATTGATTACTCTATTGGTTCCAATTGACAACACTCAGAGCACATAGGAGGTCCAATTGTTATAAATGACAAAAGATATAATACATAGGAATTCAATAGGTCTCAACTGACAACTAATTAAGCATTTAAGGGAATATGGGATATTACATTCTCCCCCCCTTAACTTGAAATTCGCCCCCGAATTTCCTTCACTCAGCAAACCAACAAACCTTTCATCAACATCTTAGATCAACACTTGACTTCTCTTCAATTCCAAGTCTCTAACATACTCATTCTTCTAAGTTGTCTTTGCTGACGAATTTACTTCTTTCATGAACTCTCGAAACTTCTTGATTTCCATCACAATCTCATTCTGATATTGGATCAACATTTAAACTTGCTTCCACATAATTCCTCTTATATACCACTCAACATCAATGGGTCACTTTCTTCCCCGAAACCACGACTTCCCTTCCTTGCACTAAGTTACACAAAACATAATTACAACATCTTATCTGGACTCGGTTAATCAATACTCATTAACTCTTCATAAGAAAATTTATTGATTCCTTAACCACACAAATATTGACTGCCCTGCTCTTGTTATTCCTTCAACAAATGCATCAACTTTGTAATCCATATATCGATAATTTCATCAACTTCACTTGATCTGATAATGCATGCTACAAGTCTCTACTCCTACTAATTCACTTTTCCCGTACTACTCCAATGAGATAGAACCATTAGCACGAGATCGTCTTACTTTTATCCTTACCTCCATTCTCACGAGTAACTATCTCCCTGATCCTCATAGACTTGATTGAACTCTTTCATCCATCACCTTCCATTGTGATACTATGATTCCAATAGTGGAACACTTGGGATTCCTAGGCACTACTGGTTAGCTAACAATCTTCAAAGAAACACACTTACCCTCAGAGTGCCTACTGTCCCAAAACGGTACGAGAACCTTACCGACTTCCACTAGTATAATAAATTCCTCGATGACTCACAAAAGTGTAGAATAAAACCAACACTCTTCAGAAGATAGGTATCCAGGAGTTACATTGCTAAAACCATAAAAACATAAAACATCCAAATTCATCATGTGTTCGATGTAGCTAAACCAAACTAGTTTGACAATCTCTGGTTCCGGTTACTATATTCCATATCAATCCTCTTATAGGGTTTTGATTCATTCAATATTTCTCCCGACACATAATCTCGGCCAATAACAAAGTAACACCGTCAAGGAACTTTAAATTATCAACAAAACACCACTTCTAAGGAACTTAAGCAATCTAGAACATAACTATGAGTGTCCATACATCTCATAGAGTCACACACAATACTTCACACATATCTAGAGACAACATTTCACTTTCTATCCAAAATCATTCATCTCAATCATCTTGTCCCGTCTTTCATGATCTTAGCTCATGCTCTTACTAACATACCATCCGAGTTACATGTTTAACTTTAGGAATAACTGATTCTCGTCCCTCCTGGGAAGTAAAACTCATGAATCCTTCCAATAGGGTAGAGTATCATCGTACACATCCATTACCACTCTCAGGGAGTCTACATCTGAAGCTATGAATCCGAATGAATTAATCAATCTCATACCATGACCAACCACTTCACACCTTATCAATTTATACCACATACCTAGCTAATCTCTTCTAGATCAGCACTTAGTAGGTCTCTTACAAGTCCGTTCCGTATAGTTATTCATAATCATAATAGTGGTACTTCCCAGACTTACTTAAACTGAGCATGGTCTACCAGGTTCGTTTTCCCACGCATCTGACTTCCATGATATCTCCTCAGATGACAAACTACGCACTACACCTTCAGAAATCCCAATCTCAAAACTACCAATCTGACTTGCGGTGACTTGCAACTCCATCCTCAATTTGTACATCCACAACGGTACACTTATGACATTTAGGACATCCTTAGCTCCAACACGGTGTGAATGTTTATACTCCGCGACTAACCAACCAACCAAATACTTCTCAAGGAGATAAATAACAACCGGACTTCCAATAAGCCAATATTACTCTTTCAATTCAAATAAAATGCACTTAAGATGAACCTTATCATTGCCACACAATTATGACTAGAATTCTCTTCTAAACCAATACCTACTACACACTGCATCATACCGAGGTTACCTGTCTCTATAACTTCCCACGAATAATCCTCATTGCCCCCCCAATAAACTTTTACAACATAAAATATTCCACATTCTACACTTAGTCCACATGATCCAGCTTGGCTTATCATTCATTGTCTATCATCAACTCAACTTCTTAGAATACAAGACTCACTGCTCAACAAAATGTATGTTACTTTACATCCCTCTCCCGACAAGGAATCCATTACACTTACTTGTGACCATAATGCTATACTTCTCTTAATACCAAGGTTTAACTTCCTCTATTCCACTATGTAACACCCCAGACTGCTTTCAGGATTATCAACTAACCCCACAAATCAACACGGGCCTTTTCAACATGTTTTGTCCTCACTCGCACGCTTTCCAGGAAACTTCCCAGAAGGTCACCCATCCCAATACTACTCCAAGTCAAGCACGCTTAACTATGAAGTTCTTATTGGTTAGGATACCGAAAAGAAGATGCATCTTGTCGATATAGGTAGTACCAATTAATCCTTATAAGTCTTCTTTCAACCATGTAGTCTCATACCTGCACCGCCTCAGGATCCCTCTTATTCCGATGTGAATTCGGTTTTTCCCCTAGAAGCTGCTAGGAGTGTCTCATTGTCATGCATCATGCATCGACAACCACTCCATCGTCTTCGGATGTTACATGTAACCACTCATCGGCCTCTCCGACCTCGGGTGTTACACACTACATACTCTAGAAATCCTCGATGTGAACAATCATCAACTACACGCCCATAACTTTGTCTTAATGAATCTTAATGGTCCAATTACGCCTTTATCTAAAATGTTCCTCATTGCAACAGTTGTATTGTAACATCCACACTACTTCCGCACTCGGTGTTCACTTGTCTCCCTATGGTAATTCTCTCCGTTCCAATTACAAAAATCATTCTACTAGAAGTCCTTAAATCCAACTTAATTGCTCTTATCCTCAACCAGTTCTCATACAACCAAAACCCACTGGAGCTTCCATTACTATATAATGGGCGTTATCTCATTCCAACACAAACTCTTATAACTGATCCTTAGGTAACTCATCATTCCATTACAGTTGCTCACTAACACTAAACCTCTGACTAGCTATCTTGTACCCGATCTCCCTTCTAAGACTGGATATACTTGGTTTGTCTTCTAGCTTCCATTTGGTCCATACATGTTTCACTTAGAATAGGCAACCATGTCCTCGAGTCTCTCCTTAGACTTCACCACTACCTTAGGCTCCCAACAAACTGAACGTCCTTATCCCTCAAGTCTTCAACCATTTGCAAGGTACCATTCCAAATATATATATTCCATTAAGTACTCTCGTTCTTCCAAAATATTTTAGTGGCCTTAGAAACTGAAACACTAATACACTACCTCACTTCCAGACCTTATGACATATGCGTAACATAACCATCCCTTCTCCTTTACTATACATAATTACTCACTATGCTTATTCCATATTAGTGAGTATATCTTACTCCACTAGCAAATTCACTCATTCCTCAAAATTCTGACAATTCATCCAATAGAGATCCTCAACTTCTTAACTCTGTTAACACCGCAGAATCGCTTGGATGATACACTACTCTTCAATTCCATAATACCCAAATCACAACGCCTCTGAAACTTCAACTGGGCCATCTAGTTCTCCTTACTTTCTAACTCTTGGCTTGAGCCTATTCTCAAAGCACAAGTTCAACCCACACTTCGGAGTCCTCGTGGTCGCTCAACCATGATCCTACCTACCATGCACATAATATTAGGTTGATCAGGCCCAATACTATATACAGTGATATTAAGAATCATGTTGGCTAAACACACATATGAGGCAGGAATAGATTTACTTATGATGTTCCAAGGCTAGGTCGAGAATCGACCTGCTCTGATACCAACTGTAACAACCCGTATAATATATATCTAGAATAATATCATACAAGTGTTAAATTTTGGTACTGTCACAACATAAGTGCCTAATGGCATCAATATATATACATGTCCAAACTAAAACATCACTGGAACATGTTATACAATAATGCCTACACAATAAAATCTAAGAACTATGTACAATATCTTCATTGCACACAACTCCACAGCGGAAGATCATAATGAACAGCAACCCTTGAAACATCCATAACAGTTTCTCTTAGATCCAACCTGTAAAGAATACCTGAAAAATAACAACAATGATGGGATGAGATAATAATCTCAGTGAGTTCTCCTATCCTATGGGTCCACTCGGCTCTACAGGGTTCTAATCGATATTCAACTCATATCCAACTCAAGTCAACAAGGGAACGAAGACTTGAGCGATGGGGAAACTATCTTGCAATTGTATGGCAACATGCATCTGAGTTCTCATAACTCAACCACGATCATTATTCAGATTCACGCAACATCGATCCCCAACCGGACCTACGTCTAGGCCAAGGCTTGGTTCACGCATGTCCGTATGATTCGACTTTCGCGGTGGATATCAGGTTCCCCTATGGGAATCTAACCCACTTTTAAGAACCATCACCCGTATGGGACTCTAACCCACCTAGGGTATCTTTCACCGTATGGGACTCTAACCCACATAGGTGTCCACCTTTCCCCCATGTCCGCCATGGTTGGGGCTCAAACCCATTTGAGGCTCGAATCATTGGTCCCACATCCCAATGCTTACTCATCTAAGCATACCACAAGAGATGTGTACCACCATAGAAAACACACATTCTGAATACATGATCGGTTCCACAAATCATTGGTTCCACGAACCATAACAAATTCATAAATCACAGGTGACTTCATTCACCATAATACACAAATAATAACATGGCATGTTCCATACAATGCGTCTCATTCTTAATCATGGCAACAAATCGTCCACGACCTCACATAAGCGTCGTACGAATGAATACCGTATTCTCATACATATATCACATATGTTCCATAACCTAGATCATATTTCTAAGTTATTAATCAAATTATTCTTCTAGGTTTCCTCACTCATCTTTGTAGAGTTTTAATCATGTTACTTCACCTTTCACATAACAACAATATTTAATTTTCATCATGATAAAATTCATGGCATTTATAAATCACATCCTATTTTATAACATGGAACAATAATAATAGTCCTTTACGTTATCTTTAGTCGTGTTATTTCACAATCAACCATATCAACCATGTTTAACACCCATCATAAATATAATTCATTTAATTTGTAAGACACATAATTTACTATAATATGATATTATAATAATAGCATTTTTCATTATCTTACTAATGCATCCGGCCGTGTCCAAAAACGGAGGTATAATACTCAATTAATTCATTAATCTATCTTAATCAAGATTTAGATTAATATTTATTCATTGCATAAGCATTCAACAACAACCTCTCTAGCCTAGTGGTAAGGCATGTACAGTTTCAAGGAGGTCCTGGGTTTGAATCCCCTTGGTGACATATCCTGTACAAACAGGAAATTAAATTCTGTTTCAGTGTTAAAAAAAGGAAAAATTCCAATTTCCATGAATTCTCTCAGTAACTCCTTTCCTTAAATAACTCCTCTTTTATTTTCCTTACATTAAACATGCACCAACATCATGTATTAAGGATTAACAACCGTAGAGTTGCAACACACCAAGAAGTTCATATATTAATCATCAATTTAACAAACATAGTATATATCATAAATTCCTAACTCCCAATTTCATGAAATTTATCCCCAAAGCTATAACTAAACTAAGAACTCACCTAGTAGAAGAAGAAGATGAAGTTGGTGATGCTGAAGATGAGATGATGATGGTGCTTCCATGGTTTCCTTCCTCTT
Organism: Lathyrus oleraceus; assembly: GCF_024323335.1. Lineage (NCBI taxonomy): Eukaryota > Viridiplantae > Streptophyta > Magnoliopsida > Fabales > Fabaceae > Lathyrus > Lathyrus oleraceus. The sequence goes on from NC_066585.1 coordinate 476,886,809, forward strand.
CTTCTCCCATGAGTTTTCTTCTTCTCCTCTTCTTCCTCTTTCTCTTCCTTCTTTTCCTCTTTTCCTCTTTTTCTCCTCTTCCCTTTCTTTCTTTTCTTCTTTCTGATATATCTTCTTTTCTTCTTCTCTTTTCCACCACACATACTACATATATAATATATATAATATATAATATTAAGTAGTAACAAAATATCCCAATTGATATTTCATCTTCCAACACCAATTGACCAATTATTAATGTTACCAAAAATGTCCTCTCTTGTAATTATTAATATTGGTATGTCTCTTTATTAATAATTAATCTCTTCAGAGTTCATTGGTTGCTCTATTGGTTCCAATTGACAACACTTAGAGCACATAGGAGGTCCAATTGTTATAAATGACAAAAGATATAATACATAGGAATTCAATAGGTCTCAACTGACAACTAATTGAGCATTTAAGGGAATATGGGATATTACACTTTTATTGTTGCTAACTGTGTGAAAAGGCTAGGCCTTGTTGTGTCTTCTATGAATGGATAAATGGTTAATCTTATTTACTTGCCATTGGAGAATGTTGATGTTATCTTAGGGATGAACTGGTTTGAGTTCAATCATGTTCATATCAATTTTTATAACAAGTCGGTGCGGTTTCTTACTCCTGGTGAGGAGGGAGAAGTTGGTTTCTTGTCTGCTAGAGAATTGAAGGAGCTTTTAGAGGAGGAAGCTCATGTGTTTTTTTTGGTCGCGGCGTTATCTGCTAAGAGTCAAGCAATGATTGATTAATTACAGGTAGTGCGGGATTTCCCATACGTTTTTCCAAATGACATTTTAGATGTACCGAGAGAGAGAGAGAGAGAGAGAGAGAGAGAGAGAGAGAGACGGGTGGAGTTTTCTATTTATCTTGTCCCTGGTACCAACCATGTTTCTATGGCACCATACATGTTGTATGCATCGAAGTTAGCAGATTTAAAGAAACAATTAGAAGATTTGCTAGATAAGATATTTGTGAGACAAAGTGTGTCGCCTTGGGGAGCTTCAGTGTTGTTGGTAAAGAAGAAAGACAGTAGCATGAGGTTGTGTGTGGATTATTAACAATTGAATAAAGTGACGATTAAGAACAAGTATCCACTTATGAGAATATATGACTTGATGGATCAGTTAGTGAGTGCACGTGTGTTTAGAAAAAATGATTTGAGGCCAGGTTACCACCAGATCAGAGTGAAGGATGAAGATGTACAAAAAAGGGCGTTTAGAACTTGATATGGATGCTATGAGTATTTGGTGACACCGTTCATTGTTTCTAATGCACTCAGAGTATTTATGGAGTACAAGAATCATATCTTTCATACTTACTTGGATCATTTTGTTGTGGTATTTGTTGATGACATTATGATCTATTCTAAATCAGAAGAAGAACATGTTGAGCATTTGCAAGTTGTATTGCAAGTTTTTAAGGGGAAGAAGCTTTATGCTAAGTTGTCGAAGTGTGAATTTTAGTCGAAAGAGCTTAGCTTTCTTGGTCATGTTATTTCAGGTGGTGGTATTGATGTGGATCCATCCAAGATAGATGCAATTCTACAAGGGGAGGCTCTGAAGTCGGTGACAGAGATTATAAGCTTTTGGGGATTGGCTGGCTATTACCGCATGTTTATTGAAGGATTTTCCAAGTTGGCACTTCCGTTAACTCAGTTGACCTGCAAAGGTAAATCGTTTGTATGGAACGTTCATTGTGAGAACAGTTTCGTAGAGCTGAATAAAAGGTTGACTACAACTCCGATTTTGATTTTACCTAAACTGAATGAACCGTTTGTGGTGTATTGTGATGCGTCGTTGATGGGTTTAGGTGGTGTCTTAATGCAAGATGGAAAGGTTGTGGCTTATACTTCACGACAATTGAGGATTCATGAGAGAAACTATCCTACTCATTGTTGCGGCTAGAAAAATGACAGAGTCACCACCATCCTTTATTCGTTCCCAAGGAACAGGGAAATAATGAGAAATCCTAATTATTAAGAGTGAGGTTCTAGGTTCGGGAGTCAGTTAAGTAAGGGGAAGATACTAGGCACCCCTTACCTCCATTGTACTCAATGGGATCCTCCTCTAATTCTAGGGCTAATGTGTATTCCTAAGGTATTTGCTAGATTATTGATTAACTATTAATTATTTATTTATTTACATAAGGTATTCTATTTAAATAGATGAGAGATCCAAAAATATTTTTTATAATCGTACTCGCTAGAGTTTACAACTCTATGCCTGCATACCTTCGCATTAGGCGAGGGATCAGAGTACCGTAGTTCTTCTTAAAAATAGTGATTGATTGGTTGATTTTATCTTTTGAAAATTCTCACGCATCGGGGGTGGAGAAGTGATTTTAGAAAATGCATCAATACACTAGGGTGGAGGTCTTACGGTTTGAAGTGAATTTGAATTGATTTTATCCCTTGCAAAAATATTGTTTTAATTTATTTAAGAAAATAGATTAGGAATCATAATCATGTGTTAGACATAACCCCTTTATCTCGATTTTAATCCCGATTTAATCTTTGATAATCCCTTAGTTTATTCCCAATTGCATCCCATGTTTTTATCCCCTTTTTATCATTTAATTTAATTAATATAATATATATTAATTATGATATAATAATATAATACATAAATAAATTGAATTAAATAAATTATATTAGATGTCACCAGGTATATTCCTTATCCCTATTTTATCTCATTTTAACATCCCTTAAAACCTTAATAATTATCCTCGATTCTATTCCCTAATTCCTGATTTAATTAAGCCTAATATACATAATATAAATCCCTAATTAATTAATATGTTACTATCATAATTAATTAATTAGATAAATATGTCATAAATAAATAAAATAACAAAAAATTAATTTTTTATTTTAATTGACTTAATCCTAAATATTGAATGGACCTAATTAATAGTTAATTAAATAATTAATTAACTAAATATTAATAAAAATGAGGGGGAGATAAAATGTTTGATTTGAAAAAGAGTCTCAATGCACAAGGACATAGAAAATTGTATTTGATGTGTGAGAATTGATTTTAAGTTCTTTGAATTAATTTATTGATTGACAAGGCGTGACGCCAGTCAACCAGTTTAATTTGCAAAAAATATAGTTTTAAATTTAATTCAGAAAATCATATATACCTAATTATTATTATTATTATTATTTTAATATTGAATTTATAGAGATATAAAATTTGTTATCATTTTATGATTTTAGAAATAAAATTACATTTTAGAGAAGGAAATATTTTTTATTCTTATGACATTTATATAAAAAAGAAATATTCCAGTGTAAAGTAAAATAAAATAAGAGTTTAAAATTTTGAATTTAAAAGAGATAAGATATATTTTTTGTTATACTTGTATTTTTGAAAGAATAAAGAGATAACTTTGATATTACTATCAATCCTTTATAAATACATTAAATACTCAAAATTAAATAGAGACTAAGAATAATTAAATTTGTTGAATTAAATTACCTAGCTATAATGAATAATAAAAAATATAAAATTAGTTAACACTAACTAAATTGATTAAAAGGCAAAATGAGATGTATTGATTTGATTATGGATCCTAATGAAACCTAAGGGGTTTTAAGGCTCATGAATAACCTTAATCTAAAAATAAATAAGGAGCACAAAATATGTAAAAAAACATTAAAAAAATAAAAAAATAAACCACGCTTAAAAGAAAAGGTGGGAAGGCGCCATCCGTTACGGTAAGCGATTAATGGATCTAGTGCTTTTAGGATTTGATAAGTCAATAAATTGAAAATTTTGTCTATTACATGTAGAATTCGCTTTCTTATAATGGATTAGACTATTTCAAGAATTATTTGTTAATAAATTTTGTTTATAAGAAAATATTACAAACTATCTATTTTTATACTTTTTTTGCATTTAATTGTAAAATTGTTATTTTTTATTATTCCTAATATGGTATTTTTGTCGATCTTTAAATGCATTAATAATTTCTTATTACATTTATTAATGCTAACATTGATAATTATTAAAAAAAAAGCATAAAAATATAGAGCAGGGACGGTGCTCCTCTCTCCTTATTCGGGAATCTTTTTTTACATTTTAATAGACCATTCATTTAACGATAAGTGGCGAGGAAGAAAAAATAAAGATAAAAGGTCACAATAGCAGGAACTAAAACCTAGTGAGTCATTCTTCCTCTATCCGTACTCACCATTTCCCCATTTTCCTCACAGAACAACAAAACACATAGCATACTAGAAAATGAAATCAAATGTACACAATTCATGAAACAATAAAGAACAAAAATAAAACCTGAAAACATGGCTGGTGGTGATGATGATCGCATCGTAGAGGTGGTGTCAATGCGGCTGTGTGGACGGTCGGTTCGCGATGGGTGTACGATGTTATGTTGTCGCTACTAACATAGCAATTGCAAAGAATACATATTTTAAACTTATATGATATATTCAGTTAGCTATCAAAAGAAATGTGAAATAAATAAAGGAATCTTGTGAATGAATACAACACTATGAACCAACTTTCATGTTGTTTGATCCCACTATTTTTTTACCATAGACTCATTCTTAAGCAACCAGAACTAAATAATTAGCTGCCAGATTTTGTTGCTTAAAATTTCTCAAAATCTCGTACGTAACTCATCCTACATGTAAAAGAATGTGACTTCTTGTTAGGCATTTTTGTTTCAAAAAAAAAAAGAATTAAGATTATAGAGAGAGTTTGAATTGAAATAAATAAAGGAATCTTGTGAATAAATACAACACTATGAACCAACTTTCATGCTGTTTGATCCCACAATGTTTTTTACCATGGATTCATTCTTAAGAAACCAGACCTAAATAATTAGCTGTCAGATTCTATTGCACAAAATTTCTCAAAATCTCATACGTATCTCATCCTACATGTAGAAGAATGTCACTTCTTGTTAGGTATTTTTGTTTAAAAAAAGAATTAAGATTATAGAGAGTTTGAATTGAAATAATGGGTAACATTAACAACAAAATCACTTTTGTAAACATAAATCGGAGAAGTGCTTAAATCACCATACACAACATGTTTTCAAGATTCCTTCTTAATTGCAATCTCGTGGATCACATAATTAGAGTGTTTTAGAACTAAAAAGAAATTATTTTTATATGACCCTTATGAAACAACAAACTCAGTTGATAACATAATTCCAAGAAAAAGCGAAATTTAAGAAGAAAGAAGAGAATAAAAACTTTTATAAGTTTCCATGTATGCATACTTTGTATAGAGAAGTAGCTATTATTTTCTCTACTATTTTTCTTAAAATAATGTTAATTTTTATAATATATAAAAATGATGTATATTAGAGAAAAGGTGGATAAATAAATGAGTAAAAGTGCAGTTAAAATATAATAATAGAGTTTAGAGAATGATCGTGGATGGATTTAGGTGGTTGTATTATGTACAAAATGTGTTAGAAATATTAAAAGTTAAGAACAAAATATGCTAATAAATTTTGAAGAGAAAAAAAAAACAGAAGGTACCATTATATGGTTTGGGTAAAATAAAAGAATAAATGAGATGAAAAAATTTACTTAAAAGAAAAAGACTCTAAAAAAGGTTTAGGACTCTGATAAGTGTCTAATGGTCGTCCCCCAATTAACGAGAAAATGAGTCATATTAATGGGACACATTAAGTCACTATAAATAGAAAAGAATTAATTGTGACAAAGTACAATCAATCAAAAATTAGATTTGAAAAAATTGACAAAATACATTGAATCTGAACACTTCTGATATTTTTTTATTTTTAATAATTTTTAAATATTTTTATGAATAAAATGCAAAAAATGAAAAAATCCATTTTAAAAAAATATATAAATTAAAAATACGAAAATTAATTAATAAAAGATAAAAAATGCAAATTTTAAATTTGTTGTGATTTTTATAATTAAAACACATAAAAAGGGAAAAATGCTAAAAAAATAGGAAAGATGAGAGTTAAACACATGACCTCTCCATTCTTACTTCTTAGACATCCTCTTTTACCAATTGGACCAATGTATTTAGTTAAAATAAAATGGAACCATAAAACTAATATCTTAATGAGAGTTGATTATATTAATAATATTAAAACCTCTATAATTTTATCAATTTATACTTTTATTAAGTAAATACTACCCCTAATTAATTGATTTTTTTAAACAAATAAGACATATTATCTTGATTACTAACCCTACTAACTTTCCCAAAAATTAATAGTATTACCCTTTTTAGCATGCTCCTACAAATTATGCTTTTCTAAATAATAAAAAAAATCTAAATAATACCCCTAAACTAAAATCAACTCCTAAGAGGGACTAAAAAATCAAAATGGTCTCCCTTTGACTTTTTAGGTCATTTGACCAGATGACTGGTATACTCTGGATGTGTTAGTGTCAACTGGAAATGAAAATTAAAAGGTGGTCAAAATTTGGGGTACGACAGCTGCCTCTATTTAATCAGCTTCAAATTGAGAGGATGATGACGGTGAGCCTTCATCTTCTCATGGTGGAAGATGATTAAATATAGAGAGGGACCCTAGTTTTGACCACGTTGTCAGTGGATTCTGGGAATACGAAAGGATTGAATAATTCTTGATGCTTTATTGGCATCCATACCAACCTTTGATATAACTCCAATAATACCCTGGCGATTAATTTCAGCCCATCTGGGTGAAATTTGTATATAATTCCTATGATCATCCGATCATGTTACCAAAATTGGGTAGGACTCTAACGATCATCCGGTCGTTGTTTGATAAACATTTGTAGAACCCCTGATAAAACTCCTAATAAAATCCTTGGCAAAACTCTTCATGAAACCCCTGATACAACTTCTGATGGAATCCCTGATGATAAAACCCTGATGAAACTCTTTGACAAATTCCTGATGGAACCCCTTGATTAATCCCTGATGATCAATTTCATCCTATTTGGGTGACACTTGCCTATGGTTCCTATGATCATTTGATCATGTCCCTGGAGTCGGGTAGGACTTTTAGTGATACCACAACCACTCTGGCTGAGACCCCTCTGTTGATACTCTGGTGAAGCCCCTTGATAAAGTTATGGTAGAACCCCTTGATGGAACCATTTGATGAAACTTCGGATATAATCCCTAGATGAAACCCTTGATAAAATCCTTTTGATGATATCCCTTTATGAAACCCCTTGATAGAAATCTGGTGAAACCCATTGATGGAACCCTTTGATGAAACTTCTGATATAACCCATTTTGATAGAATCCTTTGATGAAACCCTTGATAAAATCCTTGGTGAAACCCAAGGTGAAACCTTGGTGGAACCCTTTGATAAAACTCTGATGAAACCCTTCTGATAAAAGTATGATGAAATCCCTAATGAAACCCTTAATGGAAAATTTGATGAAAACTCTTAATGAAACCCTTTTTGATCAATTTGAACCCTTCTGAGTGAAACTTGCATACGATTTCCATGAGCATCCGATCATTTTACGGGAATCAGATAGTACTCTACTAATACCCTGATCACTCTGGATGAAACCTCTTGGTAAAATTCTGGTAGAACCCCTTGATGGAATCTTTTTATGACATTTCTGATAAACCCTTTTGATAAAATCCCTTGACAAAATCCTATTGATAAAATCCCTTGATAAAATTCTGGTGGAACCCTTTGATAGAAAATTCGGGTGAAACCCTTTGATAAATCCATGATAAAACCCCTTGATTATAACACTTTGTTGAAACTTCTTGGTGAACCCTTGGTGGATAATGCTCTGATGAAAATCCCTTGATTGAACCCCTTTAACAAAACTCCTTTGATAATATCCCTTGGTAAAATCCCTTGATATAACCCCTTGATGAAAATCATTTATACTTCTGATGAAACCCCTAATAGAACTCCTAGTAAAAGCTCTGTAATGAAACCCTTGGTGGAACCCCTTGAAAAACCCCAGTGTAACCCTTTGATAAAACCCTGGTGTATTTGATGGAACGCATCCCTTGTATGGGATAGGTTAATAAGCTGGAGATGTGAGAGGTGAAGACCCGCTCAATAGTTGATAATGATCATTCAGGATGACAGACTAATTGATATATTCGTTTGACGACTCATGGTGAGTGAGTTTACGGGGAAAGTCATTTATTGAAAAGGTTCTATGGAGATGGTTACTTATTGGGGAGGCCAAATAAGCAGTCCTGATATGGAATTGTACTGGGATAGTTGGGGATTGAGAATTCAATCGTCCTCGGTATAAGAACCAATGCTAAATAAATTATCATTGATGTAAAACCCCGAGAGTAGTGATAGTGGTATAAGAACTTAAAGAAATAACAGCGGTAGAAGAACCTAAACTGAAATAACAAACGGTATAAGAGACCGTACAAATGAGTTGATAAACGATGTAAGAACCAAAGTGACTAGATGATAACGGCGTAAGAACCACAGTGACTGAATAACAATGGTGTAAGAACAAAAGTGAACAATGGTGTAAGAACCATAAATAGGGTATTATCATGGATAATAATATTGAAAGAACTTTTGTTGGGGAGTTCTTTGAGAACAACGGAGTAAAAAGGAGATTGATAGAAGAACTCGATGTCTTTATTAGGGAAGGCTGGTGTCACATAAGATGATTGTCTACTGGGGAATAGGCTTCCGGGCGAGGTTCCCTAAGGAGCGTGAGTGTCGAGGAAAGTCCTAAGAAATACTTGCAAGGATATGGTGAAGGAATTGTATACCATTAGGGCATACCGAGGACAATGTTGCTAAGTATTTTATGCTTGGAGAATGAGTTCCAAGGATACTTGCAGAGGAATTGTCCTTAAGACCGACTCACTGGGGGGTACAACGAAAAAAGAGCTAGGGATAAGCTTGGACTAAGATCTATTATAGACTTAGCTGCGGATGGATCCAAACTCTCATGATGAGTTATGAGTCTCAGCCTGTGTTATGTATTTGTGTTATGTATGCATGTTATGCTATGTCATGTATGCATGTTATGCTATGTTATGTATGCATGTTTAGAGTTTGTATGACATAATACTCCATATTCATGGATATGCTACGCATGATGTGATGCATGAATGTGATGTTCTAGATCATTTGTCCATGGATGATATAATCATTTGGAGAATAAGGCTTAGTTTCTTTTAGTGAAGAGTTAAGAGGAACCTTCGAAAAGTGGATGAAGGATGGATTATGTAATTATTAATGAGGATGGTTTTTTTGTAGGGTTCCAGGTAGGATTGAGCTTTTGTGAGGTATTGAATGCCGAGAGTGGTCGAGCTTTGGATGTAGGTGCCAAGTAGGATTGGTCTTTTGTAGAATTTAGATTCATGTTATGGGAATGTGCTAGATGAATGAGATGATATGCATGGTTTGACACTAGAGCGTAGAGACGTGTTTAATGCATGAGAATGATTTGAATGTTTTCACAGGTGCCCATGTGGTGGGTCATAGACTGTTAGGGCTTAGAGAGGTTATGTGTGTAACCATGATATTTTTTCAAAAGGTGGTAGGATGTTGAGCTAGCATGAATTCCCGATATTCGTTGCAAACCTGATGACTGTTGATGTATGGCGGAGCTTATATGTGCATCTTGAAAGTATTGAGAGGGAATGTCCCTGAAGTATCCCATAGTTGCCCCAGTCTATTGGGGTATTTGAAGAGATTCTCCTCAATATGGGTTTTGAAGAAGCTTGTATTTACTATGTGCTTAAGAAGGCTTTCCATTGTATTAGCCTTGGAGAGATCCGTCCTTAAATAATCGACCCTTAGAAAGATACTCCCCCGATGAACTCTTTTTGGAGCGGTTTCTTTTTATCAAGCCTTACGACGGTCTTCCCCATAATTATTGAGCCTTGAAGGGTATTTCCCTTATTTGTAGGCCTTTTTGGAAGAGTTTCCTGAAAAGAAACTTGGATCCCCACCATGCTATGGTATGACTTTGATATGAATTGCTCAGTATTTAAATCTTGAAAAGTCTGCCCCTGATTATTAGGGTCTGGAGGAGTGTCCTAAGAAGGAACTTGGATCCCACAATGATGCGATATGACCTTTATATGAATTGCCCCGATATTTGAATCTTTGAAAAGTATGCCTAGGATTAGATGACTTTTTGGAGTGACTGGACTCAATATACCCTTGAGTTGGTATGCCCTAGTATGAGAGTCTTGAAAAATATGCCTCTGATCATGAGGGTCATTGATGTTATTTGACATAGGTGTGTCAAATATTGAAATGTTTCTCCTCTAAAGATCTTCAGATGATATGTCCATGATTATAAGGATTTTCCCTAACTGGAAGGATCCTTAGGTGACTTTCCCCTAATCAGCAATGTCTCAAAGTTGTACGTCCCTTATCAAACCATTGTTGATATTTCCTTGGTGCTAAGTATTGATTTGTGATTAAAATGTTCTTTTTGAAAAGTAATTCTAACATCATGCTCATGTAAGTTTTTGAAATCTAAAATTGTTATGGAAAACGGATATGGTGTATACATATGATATATAGCCATGAGGTTGACACAAATGAAGATATGATAGAACAAGATGGTTAGTAACAAACATTTAGAGTCAACTTAACAACGATTTTGCCGAGTATGCTTTCATAGTGAATCTAGCTTCAATTAGGACTTTTAAATGTTATAACGTGGCCTGGTTCACGGTTTATGAAACAAAAGATATAAGGCGCAAATTTTGATTAAGACCCACCCCTTCTCCTTGATGATCTTCATTCCTAAATCCAATTAATTCAAAGAATGCATTTAGTCTGCAAGAGAATTTTGATAATGATGATGGATGTAATGATTCAAGCACTGATGAGATTCTTGAGGTGGCAGTCACCTACTTTCACTCACAAGCCTGTTTCCATTTTTGATTTTTTTTTCTTTTTAATCCTTATTTTTGCATGGACCAATTCTTTTGAATTGTGGTCCATCGGGATGCCCTAACTTTTGCCTAAGTCAACTCCTTTTTAACTTTGACTTAGCATGCTTTTTTTTTGAAACATGATGCCGTAACTTTTTCCTAAGTCAAATTTTTAGGTTTTCTTTTTGACTTAACGGGCTTCTTTTTTTAAAAAACTCTTATGATATTTGCTTTTGATTTCCAAGGTTGTGACTGCCATGTTTTCTATTGTGAGATTTATTCTTTCATTGCTTCCTTGATATTGGATGATGTGTGCAAGGAAGAAGTTGTGCTTGAACCTCTTACTCATGTGATAATTCTCTTGAGATTAGAATGCACCATTGACTTAATTGAAGAACTACCCTGCCCTTGGTTAAGATTAAGGGTTTTTATGAATAGAAAAAGAAACACCAACTTCTAGCTCGAGGGGGTCGACTACGAATTATTTCCTTATTTCTCCAGTGTTTAGGAAAATGAAACAATGCCTTATATCGTCAGCCCGGTCTTACTATTAAAGCATACATCAGCAAATTCAGTTGTTTATTACATCATTCTCCTCATATGTTTGTTAATAGGTGAGAAGTGAGAATAAAAGGTTTCGTTGATTTTTATTTTAATTTTCATGATGGCGTAAGAAAGAGAGTGTAAACGAGTGGATTGATTTCAAAAACATGCATGCTCATTTTATTAAAATTATTTCCCAAAGAGTACAACTTTTAATACAAAAAACACTTGGCAAAAAAGAAATTACAACTGGAACTGATAAACCCTATTGATCCCAGGGATGAGCTTCATTATTGATCCACTGTCTTTATGGGATGCTTTTTGATATTATTCCACTTATAAAGATAAGCGGTGATCGTTCACCATGGGACTCCTTTTTCAAGAGTCAATGGTTTTCCGTCGATTCGATCTTGGACTTTGTATTCACACCAGGCATTCTCTTCATAACTGGGAGGATATGGACGAGGATAAGGACTAAAGGATTATAACTTTACTATGGAACTTATGAGTAAGTCATGAGATATTGGTGTAGGGTCCAGTTTCCTTCCAAGCTTCATTTCTTGTGGTTGATGAAGCACATGAGGTTGCTGCTGAAGTAGATACTGTTGCAGACCTTGTTACGAAGGTCATCATCCAGGGTCGTTGTATTTAAATCATTAGATAGGTCGTGGTTGGCATGACAAAGGGTTACCTTATCTCTTCAAGGGTTGTTGCCCTTATTTAGTCCCTTTGTAGCTACTTGAGATGTCCTTCGAGTTTGTTCGTGAGTATCGGGAAGTCTACTAGCTGGATGATAGTTGGAAAAGGGCAAAAGTGGAAAGGATATGCAAATGTATGTGTATATATGCACAAAATATTTTTTAAATTTTAAATTTTGAAGATATGTTGAAAGTTTTATTTTAGATACAATGCAAGTGTCACATTAGGATAATGACAGATAGGAGAACCCACACGGGTTTAGGGATTGTGACCGATGAAAGGAAACCCCTACGAGTTTAAGATAGTAATGGAGGTATCCACATATGGGTTTCAGGATAATGCCGATTATAAGGACACCTTATTTAAGAAGGTTCATAATAGATAGGGATAATAATTGGTATGGAAAACCCAAACGGGTTTCGGGATATGCAAGGTAATATGCAAGCATGACCCAGTTAAGGGTAGGTTCCTTATGATATGTCAGATATAGGTTTAGACTACGCAATCTCTCACTTGTAGGATATAAAGTTTTTGTAGGATGATAGCCATAGAGTCATGGATTATACCCTTGTTTTACCATGAGAAGGAGCAAGCCTTCCTACGGTAATCCTTCGGGATAAGTCTCATCTAGGAGGGACCTTAGTAACGACCTTTGCAGGTTGATAACATAAGGTCACCCTAAGTTAAGAGGGTTCTAGAAGAGGTCCCCAGAGTCATGGACCAAAATCAAAGTTCTATCATGAAGAAGTACTGACCTTCTCATGACAAACCTTTTGAATTGATCTATTCTAGGTGGAATCGTTATCAAAGACCCTACGGGATGAAAACCCCGGTGGCCGAGACAGGACGACCCCTTACTTAAGCTTATATTTTTCTCAAACCTGGGTTTTGGCTTCACACCTTTGAAAATATTAACCACTATGATATGAAATGCATAATAATATAATAAAGAATAAAGTAAATAAATAAATAAATAAATAAATAAACAGAAATAAAGGAAACCAAATAAACAGAGAAACAAGAACAACCATAAAACCCAAGGTTAGGATGAACTCTCTTTAGGGAAAGTATAAGAATTCCCCAGCAGAGTCGGCAGCTGTCGCGGCCGGAAAAATGACAGAGTCGCCACCATCATTTATTCGTTCTTAAGGAACATGGAAATAATGAGAAAACCTAATTATTAAGAGTGAGGTTCTAGGTTCGGGAGTCAGTTATGTAAGGGGAAGGTACTAGGCACCCCTTACCTCCATTGTACTCAATGAGATCCTCCTCTAATTCTAGGGCTAGTGTGTATTCCTAAGGTATTTTCTTGATTATTGATTAACTATTAATTATTTACTTATTTACAGAAGGTATTCTATTTAAATAGATGAGAGATCCAAAAATATTTTTTAGAATCGTACTTGCTAGAGTACCTTTGCATTAGGCGAGGGATCAGAGTACCGTAGTTCTTCTTAAAAATGGTGATTGATTGGTTATTTTTATCCCTTGAGGTCTTACGTTTTGAAGTGAATTTGAATTGATTTTATCCCTTGCAAAAATTTTGTTTTAATTTATTTAAGAAAATAGATTAGGAATCATAATCATGTGTTAGACATAACCCCTTTATCCCGATTTTAATCCAGATTTAACCTTTGATAATCCCTTAGTTTATTCCCAATTGTATCCCATGTCTTTATCCCATTTTTATGATTTTATTTAATTAATATAATATATATTAATTATGATATAGTAATATAGTACAAAAATAAATTGAGTTAAATAAATTATATTAGGTGTCACCAGGTATATTTCTTATCCCTATTTTATCCCATTTTTACATCCCTTAAAACCTTAATAATTATCCTCGATTCTATTCCCTAATTCTTGATTTAATTAAGCCTAATATAAATAATATAAATCCCTAATTAATTAAAATATTACTATCATAATTAATTAATTAGATAAACATGTCATAAATAAGTAAAATAACAAAAAAAAATTTTTTTAATTTTAATTGAATTAATCTTAAATATTAAATGGATAAATCCAAATTAATAGTTAATTAAGTAATTAATTAACTAAATGTTAATAAAAACAAGGGGGAGATAAAATGTTTGATTTGAAAAAGAGTCTCAATGCACAAGGGCAGAGAAAATTGTATTTGATGTGTGAGAATTGATTTTAAATTCTTTGAATTAATTTATTGATTGACAAGGCGTGATGCCGGTCAACCAGTTTAATTTGCAAAAAATATAGTTTTAAATTTATTAAAAAAATCATATATACCTAATTATTATTATTATTATTTTAATATTGAATTTATAGATATATAAAATTTCTTATCATTTTATGATTTTAGAAATAAAATTACATTTTAGAGAAGGAAATATTTTTTATTCTTATGACATTTATATAAAAAAGAAATATTCCAGTGTAAAGTAAAATAAAATAAGAGTTTAATATTTTGAATTTAAAAGAGATAAGATGTATTTTTTTGTTCTTGTATTTTTGAAAGAATAAAGAGATAACTTTGATATTTCTATCAATCCTTTATAAATACATTAACTATTTAAAATTAAATAGAGCCTAAGAATAATTAAATTTGTTGAATTAAACCACCTAGCTAAAATGAATAATAAAAAAGTTAAAATTAGTTAACACTAACTAAATTGGTTAAAAGGCAAAATGAGATGTATTGATTTGATGATGGCTCCTAATGAAACCTAAGGGGTTTTAAGGCCCATTAATAACCTTAATCTAAAAATAAATAAGGAGGACATAATATGTAAAAAAAAAAAGAATAAAATAAATAAACCATGCTGAAAAGAAAAGGTGGGAAGGCGCCATCTGTTACAATATGTAGTTAATGGATATAGTGCTTTTAGGATTTGATAAGTCAATAAATTGAAAATTTTGTCTATTACATTTATAATTTGCTTTTTTATAATGGATTAGACTATTTTAAAAATTATTTGTTAATAAATTTTGTTTATAAGAAAATATTACAAATTATCTATATTTATACTTTTTCTACATTTAAATGTAAAATTGTTATTTTTTATTATTCCTAATATGGTATTTTTGTCGATCTTTAAATGCAATAATGATTTATTTAAAATAATTTTTTATTACATTTATTAATACTAATATTGATAATTTTCAAAATAAAAAAAAAAAGCATAAAAATATTGCACACGGGCGGTGCTCCTCTCTCCTTATTCAAGAATCTTTTTTTGCATTTTAATAGACCATTCATTTAGCAATAAGTGGCGAGGAAGAAAAAATAAAGATAAAAGGTCACAATAGCAGGAACTAAAACCTAGTGAGTCATTCTTCCTCTATCCGTACTCACCATTTCCCCACAACAAAACACATAGGATACTAAAAAATGAAATCAAATGTACACAATTCATGAAACAATAAAGCACAAAAATAAAACCTGAAAACATGGCCGGTGGTGATGATGATCGCATCGTAGAGGTGGTGTCGATGCGGCTGTGGGGACGGTCGGTTCGCGACGGGTGTACGATGTTGTCTTGTCGCTACTAACATAACAAAGAATACATATTTTAAACTTATATGATACATCCAGTTAGCTATCAAAAGAAATGTGAAATAAATAAAGGAATCTTATGAATGAATACAACACTATGAATAAACTTTCATTCTGTTTGGTCCTACTATTTTTTTTATCATAGATTCATTCTTAAGCAACCAGAACTAAATAATTAGCTGTCAGATTCTGTTGCATAAAATTTCTCAAAATCTCATAAGTAGCTCATCCTACATGTAGAAGAATGTCACTTCTTGTTAGGTATTTTTGTTTTAAAAAAAAGAATTAAGATTAGAGAGAGTTTGAATTGAAATAATGGGTAACATTAACAAAAAATCACTTTTGTAAACATAAACGGAGAAGTTCTTAAATCACCATACAAACATGTTTTTAAGATTTCTTCTTAATTGGATTCTCGTGGATCACATAATTAGAGTGTTTTAGAACTAAAAAGAAATTATTTTTATATGACCCTTATGAAACAACAAACTCAATTGATAACATAATTCCAAGAAAAAGCGAAATATAAGAAGAAAGAAGAGAATAAAAACTTTTATAAGTTTCCATGTATGCATACTTTGTATAGAGAAGTAGCTATTATTTTCTCTACTATTTTTCTTAAAATAATGTTAATTTTTATAATATATAAAAATGATGTATATTAGAGAAAAGGTGGATAAATAAAGGAGTAAAAATGCAGTTAAAATATAATAATAGAGTTTAGAGAATGATGGTGGATGGATTTAGGTGGTTGTATTATGTACAAAATGTGTTAGAAATATTAAAAGTTAAGAACAAAATATGCTAATAAATTTTGAAGAGAAAAAAAAACCATGAGGTACCATCATATGATTTGGGTAAAATAAAAGAATAAATGAGATAAAAAAATTTACTTAAAAGAAAAAGACTCTAAAAAAAGGTTTAGGACTCTAATTGTGACAAAGTACAAAAGGTGGGATTCAAACACATGACCTCTCAATTCTAATTTCTTAGACATCCTCTTTTATCAATTGGACCAATGTATTTAGTTAAAATAAAATGGAACCATAGAACTAATATCTTAATGAGAGTTAATTATATTAATAATATTAAAACTTCTATAATTTTATCAATTTATACTTTTATTAAGTAAATACTACCCATAATTAATTAATTTATTTTAATAAATAAGACATATTATCCCGATTACTAACCCTACTAACTTTCCCAAAAATTAATAATAATACCCTTTTTAGCATGCTCCTACAAATTATGCCTTTTTAAATAAAAAAATCTAAATAATACCCCTAAACTAAAATCAACTCCTAAGAGGGACTAAAAAATCAAAATGGTCTCCTTTTGACTTTTTAGGTCATTTGACTAGATGACTGGTATACTCTGGATGTGTTAGTGTCAATTGGAAATGAAAATTAAAAGGTGGTCAAAATTTGGGGTACGACACTCATGATTTGGAATCGGCTGCGGTGGTGTTTGTTTTTAAAATTTGGAGGAATTATCTATATGGTTCCAGATTTGAAGTGTTTAGTGATCATAAGAGTTTGAAACACTTGTTTGATCATAGAAAATTAAATATGAGACAACACAAATGGTTGGAATTCTTAAAGGATTATGAATTTGGTTTGAATTATCATCCCAGTAAGGTGAATGTCGTGGCTGATGTTTTAAGTCAGAAGTCTTTGCATATGTCTGCTATGATGGTTAGAGAGTTGGAAATGATTTAATAGTTCAGAGACTTGAGTTTTGTATGTGAGATGACACCATAGAGTGTTATGTTGGGTATGTTGAAGACCAACAATGATTTTCTTAAAATTAAAGAGAGTCAGAAGTTGGATGTGAAGTTGGTGGTCTTGATGGTTGGAAGTAGTCAGACTGAAAGTAATGATTTCAAAGTGGATGAACAAGGTGCGTTGAGGTTCAGAGGAAGAATTTATATTCCTGACAAAGTTGAGTTGAAGAAGATGATTTTTGAAGAAAGTCATCGAAGTAGCTTAAGTATTCACCCAAGAGCTACTAAGATGCATTAAGATCTGAAGAAGATATTTTGGTGGTCTGGAATGAAGCGAGATGTGGCTTAGTTTGTTTATGCTTATTTGACTTGTTAGAAGTCAAAGGTTGAACATCAGAAACCTGCAGGGTTGATACAACTGTTGGATATTCCAGAATGGAAATGGGATATCATTTCTATGGATTTTGTGACGGGGCTACCCAATACTCCGAGAGGGCATGATGCCATTTGGGTAACTGTTGATAGACTGACGAAGTCGAACCATTTTATTCTTATTAATTAACATAAGTTTTTTGATGCAGAAGTTAGCAGAGATATATATCTGTGTGATTGTGAAGTTGCATGGAGTTCCGTTGAGCATTGTGTCAGATAGAGATCTGAGGTTCACTTCCAGATTTTGGGAGAGTTTGCAGGAAGCTTTGGGTTCGAAGCTGAGGTTGAGTTCAACTTATCACCCACAGACCGATGGTCAGACAAAGAGGACCATTTAGACATTAGAGGGCTTGTTGGGAGCTGGTGTTCTCGAGCAATGAGGTGTTTGGGATAATCATTTGTCGTTGATTGAGTTCACGTATAATAATCGTTTCCATTCTAGTATTGGAATGGCATCTTTTGAAGCCTTGTATGGTCGAAGGTGCATGACACTTTTGTGTTGGCATGAATCTGGTGAGAGTGTAGTGCTTGGACCTGAGATTGTCTAACAAACTACTGAGAAGGTGAAGGTCATTCAGGAAAAGATGAAAGCTTCGCAGAGTAGGCAGAAAATCTACCATGATAAGAGGAGAAAGGATATTGAGTTTCAAGAGGGAGACCATGTATTCTTGAGAGTCACTCCGGTGACTGGTGTAGGACGTGCTTTAAAGTCAAGGAAGCTTACTCCTCGATTTATTGTTCCGTATCAGATATCCGGGCGAGTTGGGCCTCTTGCTTATAGAGTGGCGTTGCCACCAAATTTGTCAAATCTACATGATGTGTTCCATGTTTCACAACTTCGGAAGTATGTTCTGGATCCGTCGCATGTAATTATGATGGATGATGTTCAGGTGAGGGATAACCTTACAGTTGAGTCTTTGCCTATAAGGGTTGATGATCGAAACTGAAATAGTTGAGAGGCAAAGAGATTCCTCTTGTCGTACGGTGAACTGACTTGGTGTGTTTTGCTTTTTATCGCAATGTCGCGGATAGCAAGAGTCGCCACCGACTTTTCTTTTATCCAATAAGGAAAGGTGGAAAAGAACAGGAAAGACCTCAATAGATTTTGGGTTCGGGAGGTACATTATACAAAGGGAAGGTATTAGCACCCTTTGTATCCATGGTTATCCATGGGCTCTTAATTGCTGGATCACTTATATTTTTGTCTGAAAAGTGTTGGTGAATTGTTTAAAAATGTTTCGAAAAGAGAGTTTAACTTTGTAATGATTCTCGTATGAATGTATACAAAGTATTTATCTCGTTTGATTTTGAAAAACAGTTTAGAAAAATATAACTTGGTAATGATTCTAGTATGAATGTATACCAAGTGGTGATTTTCTAGGACTTGCAAAGTGTGAGGGGTGGAAAATGTTTTAGGTTATGATCCAGTAATTGAGAGTTATACCTTCCTAAGGTCGTTATGGGCATTTCCTATCCTTATGAGGGTAAAACTGTCCTTACTATTGAGAAGTAAGTAGTTTTATCCTTTGGATGTAAAAGGGTCATTGTAGGGTCATCGAGAGGTCATTGAAGGCAACAGTTGTAAGGATACCTTAGCATTCGAAGGGACGATCATCATTTAACCGTAGGCTACACCGAAGGGTCATCGAGGGACAAAATCGTATTTTCGAAGGCAACATCCGAGGGACCATGATTTATTTTATGATGATTTAACCGAAGGGCCGTTGCTAAGTGTATCCCTACATTCGCGGGACATGACCGTTATACCGTAATACCGTAGGGCAAAAGAGAGGTCCAAGATCACATATTTAGAGGCCATGTTTTAAAGTTAATTAGGTAATTAGGGTGAATCTCCACATTAAAATCAATACATTAAAATTAATACATTAAAATTAATTAAGCAATTTAGGGCAGCTCTTCACAAGGGTATCCCACAAATAAAGTGGAAGACCTAAACAACAATCTTTTCCTGGGGTGTGTGAACCTTTGCAACATTCAGCAAACGGGTTAGAATACCAAATCAGGGTGCAATCGAGGATTACACCGCAAAAGAAATCACAACAGTAATATGATCAGATAAACAATGCCTGGCTATGATAAAACATGAGTGAAAAATCAGAATAGAAAAGTCGGCTACTGTCAGGTTCGCGCCTGCCTCGCCTAGCGAAGGCTTAGCGAATACTCGCTTCATGCTCGCTTAGCGACGTGCTAGCGAGCGACTGCGGATTCTGGTTTTGATATCAGTACAATTTCAACCAATTTTATGCCTTATGGCTTTCATTACAGCAATTATATGGTTAATCATTTAAGGTATTCAAGTGCACACTACAATTCACATGACAAACTTAAGATATTTTCATAAATTTAATCATAATGCCATATGCAAATTAAGAACATAAGGTAGTAATAGCAATTGTAACCTTGAGTTGGCCGACCGGATCGAATTGAGCGGAAGTGACCTTGCTGCCGCCGGCTTTTCCTTCAGGGTTTCTCGGAATTCTCAGGGTTAGCCTCCAGGGTTTTCCGTCTGTGAGCGCGAGGGTTTGCTTGCTAGGGTTCTCCTTTCGTCCTTTTTCGTTCTCCCCTTTTCATTACTGAAGTGCTGGTATTTATAATGCTCTTTTTCATGACCTAATGGGCTCAGAATGAAGCCCGAAATTTTCTGTTGTCTGTCAGCTTCGCTAGGCGAGCGTGTAGCGAACGTGTAGTGAATGTTCGCTAGGCGAGCGTGTAGCGAACGCGTAGCGAACAGGCCAGTTTGGGCCATTTTCTGGATTGGGCCATTCGTGAGCTGGGCCTTTGTTCCTTTGAGATCAGTGTCATAAAAATGAGTCGGAGTGCCCTGAAAAAATGTCTTGAAATATTAATGGGCAAATTTTGGGGTATGACAGCTGCCCCTGTTCAATATTCTTGAACCGAGAGAGTAGAATGGTATGTGCACCATTCGTGGTCTGGAGGTGGAAGATTATTGAACACTAGAATGCCCCGACAATTTGCGCTTGTCAATTAGTCTTGATGGAGATGGGCTTAAAGATGCCATCTAGGAAGTTTGATGATGAGAGCTTCAGAGTACGTCGTACGTTAGAAGATATCTGAAGTCATGGGTGTCACTGGGTCATACGCTAGACCGTATAGTGGGTCATTCATTAGGCCGTCGACTTCCCTGGGGATTTAGAATGGGCCGTCCGTTAGGCTGCATCTGACGAAAAGTAGTCGTACGCTAGGCTACACCTCGGAATGTACCGTATGCTAGGTAGTATCTGAGGAAAGAACATCCAAATGGGTCGTATGCTAGACCGTATCGGACTTGTTGGAGGAGTCGTATGCTGTGCCGAATCAGGATGAGATAAGAATCCGAATGAGTCATACACTGCTGGGGATAAAGGATCAGAATGGATCGTACGCTAGATCGTATCTGAGTTGCGGAACGAGCCGTCCGTTAGGCTGTATCGTTACTGAGGGTGAAGGATCAGAATGGATCGTATGCTAGATCGTATAGTTGTAGACTGAACCGTCCGTTAGGCTGTACCTGGTGATGAAGGGGGTAGTCATACGCCAGACTACACTTCAGAATGCACCGTACGCTAGGTAGCATTTGAGGGGATGATCATCCAAGCGGGTCGTAAGCTAGACCGTCTCTGAGTAGCAGAACGAGCCGTCTGTTAGGCTGCATCTGATAATAAAGGGGTAGTCATACGCCAGACTACACTTCAGAATGTACCGTACGCTAGGTAGCATCCGAGGCCTTGAAGGTCCAAATGGGTCGTATGCTGGACCGTATTGGAGTTGTTGAAGGTCGGAATGGATCGTACGTTAGATCGCATCTGAGTTGAAAGAGTCATATGTTGAGCTGAATCAGAATGAACCGTACGCTAGGCTATATCTGATAGTATTTGTATACGTTGTATTTGCAATAAATGTCTGGGATGGGCTTATAGATGCCGTCACTAGGAGGACGTCAGGATGAATGTTGTCATGGAGTGTATCTGAAAGATGTATTTGAATCTGAACGTAATCGATGAAGATGTCCGTCTGAATGACTCTCTATTTTGACTGTATCAGGAAGATAATTAACCTGAAAAATAAAGTCAGCTTCATGCCATGTCATGATGCATGAGATGCTTTATGCTTTCGAAAATAACTGCAAACGATGTATGCATGCGTATGCTGTGAAATGATGTAATGAATGAATTATGCATCTGAAAAGTTCTTCCAGAGGACTCTACTGGGGAAAACAAATCTCAATCTTCTGGTTGGAGATACTGGTATCGGTGATCCTTTCTTAGCTGGGGATACTTGATTCTGTCTGAGGGTAGAAATATTTAACAGAAGCCTGGCTGGGGGTGGAAGAGATGACCAATTTGTCTAGTAATGCCAATTGCTTTTGGGGAATAACTGGCTTTGCTGGGGAATATAATTAGCAACGGATTCATTGGAAAGCATGGTTAGACCTTCTCCTCGATCCTGAAGCCTAGTAGTAATCGCTATTTCTATTTTATGCACGCATTTTTGGTAAACATCGATCATATCCAAATGCATATATTAATTCGAATTAAATCAATGGACGTTTATGCAAACAAAACAGAGAAAGTAAAACAAGAGCATTTTTTTTTTGAAACTAAAATTATATTGATTTCGAAAGAGGGCCTATAAACAGGCAATTTGTGTACAAGGAGACAAAAATCCTAGTAAGAGGAAATTGTCAAGAAAACAAAGAGAAAGCTATGCCGAAAACGTCCTATTGACTTTAATTCCACTACTGCCATTATGTCTTCAAGCCTCTCATCTCCTGCTGTCAGATAGAAGTGATTAGCTTGTTCAGTCCTTTGAACTTGGATGAAGCTGTCTGAGAACGGGACATAGTCATACGCTTTAATCCCTAATTTTTGCCTGGACCGCCTTTTCAGGTTTTCAATCCACCAGGATACCCCTTTTTGCCCAAGCCGCCTTTTCAGGTTTTCGACTTGCCGGGTGCATATTTTTTATGTTTATCCCTAATTTTTGCCCGAACCTTTTGGTTCGCCGGGATGCCCTTACTTTTGCCTAGGTACGTCGACCTAGCAGGTCTCTTTTATGCGTAGTATTTTTTGACTATGTCTGCGTTCACGGGATGTGGGGAGTCTTCGCCGTCCATTGTGGCTAGTATCATGGCTCCACCAGAGAATACCTTCTTAACTACAAACGGCCCTTCGTACGTGGGAATCCATTTGCCTCGGGGATCACCTTGTGGTAGAGTGATGCGCTTTACCACCAAGTCGCCAATTTGATACACCTGTCTCTTGACTCTTTTGTTAAATGCCTGGGTCATGCGCTTCTGATATATCTGTCCATGACAAACAGCCGCAAGTCTCTTCTCATCAATCAAGTTTATCTGATCGAGTCGAGTCTGAATCCATTCATCTTCATCTAAGCCCGCCTCTTTCATGATTCTTAGAGAGGGAATCTGGACTTCCACTGGTAAAACGGCTTCCATTTCGTAGACTAAAGAGAAAGGAGTTGCTCCTGTCGAAGTGCATACTGAAGTGCGATAACCGTGAAGAGCAAACGGTAACATCTCATGCCAGTCTTTGTACGTCACCGTCATCTTTTGTATGATCTTCTTGATATTCTTATTAGCAGCCTCTACGGCACCGTTCATCTTTGGCCGGTACGGAGAAGAGTTATGGTGTTT
The DNA here is from genome assembly GCF_024323335.1 of Lathyrus oleraceus. Taxonomy (NCBI): domain Eukaryota; kingdom Viridiplantae; phylum Streptophyta; class Magnoliopsida; order Fabales; family Fabaceae; genus Lathyrus; species Lathyrus oleraceus. Next base: position 476,910,290 of record NC_066585.1, read on the forward strand.
TATTTTGAACTGCGTGCAGAGTTCAGTAATCATCTTATTGTTCAAATTAGTACCATTGTCAGTGATAATTCTTTCAGGGATGCCATACCGACAAATGAGATTATTCCTGATGAATCGTGCCACCACATTCTTGGTGACAGAAGCAAATGAGGCGGCCTCTACCCACTTTGTAAAGTAATCAATAGCGACAAGGATGAAGCGATGTCCATTAGAAGCAGTAGGTTTAATCTCCCCAATCATATCAATGCCCCACATTGCAAAGGGCCAAGGTGCGGTCAACACGTTCAATGGAGCAGGAGGTGCATGTACTTTATCCGCATATATCTGGCACTTGTGACAGGTTCTGGAGTGATGATGGCAATCAGCTTCCATGGTAGACCAACAATACCCTGATCTCAGAATCTTCTTGGCCATCGTATGCCCACTAGAATGAGTCCCAAAAATACCATCATGCATGTCTTCCATAATCTTTTCTGCTTCCTTTTTATCCACACAGCGAAGCAAAGTCGAATCATGATTACGTTTGTATAATAATCCATTACTCAAAAAGAATTTAGCGGAGAACTTCCTCAGAAATTTTCTGTCATTGATAGATGCCTCTTCAGGGTATTCCTGAGTTTCTAAATATCTTTTTACTTCGTGGAACCAAGGTTTCTCCTCTACTCCATCAGCGTTAAGTTCATAACAATACGCTGGTTCATCTAACCGTTCAATGGTGATCATGGGAGCTTCGCTGCCCCATCTGACTCTGAACATAGATGACATGGTAGCCAATGCGTCTGCCAACTGATTCTCTTCTCGTGGAATGTGTTCGAATGTAATCTTTTCAAAGTATGGGATTAATGTCAACACCCGCTCTCGATAAGGGATGAGATTCGGATGTTTAGTGTCCCATTCTCCTTTGATCTGACTGATTACTAATGCTGAGTCTCCGTACACACTCAAAAACTTGACCCGCCGGTCTATAGCAGCCTTGAGTCCCAAAATACATGCTTCATACTCAGCCATATTATTGGTACAATGAAAACATAGTCTAGCAGTGAAAGGTGTAACACCCCGATTAAAATAAGAGAATTATTTAATTGAGTTAATATTATTTTATTAATTTAATTAAATAAAGTTGAATTATTGGATTATTATTATTATTATTTGGAATAATAATTATTTGGAAAATATATAAGTTGGAAATAAGAGAAAGAGTCTCATTTTTGGAACAGAAGGGTTTTACGTGAAAAAAAAACAGAGAAGCATCGTGAAAGAGGAAAAGGGCAAGAGAAGGAGCAAGAGCAAAGGTTGAAGAACGGAAAAGCTTGAAGCTCAAAGAATTGCCGGATTATCTCAGGTAAGGGGGGTTTATCGTCGTTTAATGGGTATTATCGATTAACATGTAATGGGTAGTGATAAGCCGTCGATTGACCCTAATTGGGATTTAGAATGCTGAGAAATTATGTTGAATAAGTTGTATTAAAGCTGAAATTGAATTTGTGTTGAGTGTATTGTAAATTTCTGAGCGTATAGCTTTTTACGGAAGTTGAATCGGAGGTCCGGAAGTCCTCCAACGGCGGAAAATGCGGAAACTCTGCATTCTGCCTTGTGTTAGCGCAGGAACTGCTGTTTCGCCTGCGTTAACCGGTTAACCCAGGGTGTTAACCGGTTAACACTGTTATAATTTGTGAAAATGTTGAGTTTTGCCTGCGTTAACCGGTTAACCTATAGCGTTAACCGGTTAACACTGTTGCGTTTTGCCTGGAAGTGTAATTTTCCTGCGTTAACCGGTTAACCTATCGCGTTAACCGGTTAACACTGTTGCAGTATGTAAAAATGGTTGATTTTTATGATGTAAGTGTAATTGGTGATTGGCCTATTGTATCCAATTGTGATAAATAAATTCGTGGAGTCTATGTTGCGAAATGTTGATGCAAATATGTTGATAAGTTGTTTTGTGGAAAATATTAAGTTGTAGGCTGATGAGCCAAAGTTGAATATAAGTTGTTTTGTTGAAAATGCTGAGTTGTAGGCTGATGAGCCAAAGTTGATTTTTAAGTTGTTGTTGCTGAAAAAGCTGTTATGTTGTCATTGTTATTATGTTGTTGAACTTTCAAGTCGTACATGCCATATACATTCATATGCATTAAGTCGGGGCTTTTGCTCACACCACGTTGGCCTGGATTGGCAAAATTATGGGGCTTTTGCTCACACCACGTTGGCCTGGATTGGCAAAAATTTTAAGTTGAAGGTTGAAGGCTTATGCCTTGATGCCCACTAAACTGGCAATGATTTTAAGTTGGGAGTTTTACTCCAAATGGTACCACATGCATGAAGAGTCGAGTCTCATTTGAGTTGCATTTACGTTGTGTTTGAATATGATGTTGAGTTGAATATGCTGCTACCGAATGCATGATATGATGTGGGTGATTAACGTGTAAAGTTACTTAACATAACATGATGATTTATAATATTTGTTATATCGATTGAGGAACTCACCCTTACAGTTATATTTTTCAGGTAACGAGCAGTGAGTTGAGTAGAAGCTAGTGCTTGAAGTCTAGAGTGGTTTTAGTGGGTCATGCTCTGATAGATGTAACATCGGGACGGGATGTTTTATTTGTTGAATAAATGTTAATTTTAAGATATTACAGATGTTGAATGTTTCTATCCGCTGCGAATTTTTAAAGAAGTGTTCATGTTGGATTAAATAATGAGCATGACTGATTTTTACGGTGAATTATGTGAAGTATTATGTGACACCCTTGGTGCATGATTACTCTGATATTGATTTATATGCTGTTGTTTTAATTAAATATTTGGGGTATTTAGAAGGGTGTTACATTAGTGGTATCAGAGCAGGTCGGTCTGTCCGGCCAGTTGTCGTGTCGTTACTGTCTAACAATTGTGTATTGTTACTAATCTAACGTTAAGTTGTGTTGTATTGATAAGTTGAGATGGCTGGAAGGAATGACGCTGCAATGGCTGCCGCAATGCAAGCGATGGCACAAGCTGTGCAGAACTTGCCAAATGCTGGTGGTGATGCTGGATCACGTAGCTTGGCGACTTTTCAGAGAGAGAATCCGCCGGTGTTTAAAGGGAAGCATGATCCAGATGCAGCCTTGGGATGGTTGAAAGAGATTGAGAGAATCTTCCGTGTTATGGATTGCACTCCAGCTCAGAAGGTTCAGTATGGTACTCACATGCTAGCAGTCGAAGCTGATGACTGGTGGCTAGAGACTCACGAGAGGTTGACCGTGGCAGGTGAAGCCATTACTTGGGATGTATTCCGTAGGGAATTTCTGAGAAAGTACTATCCGGAAGATGTCCGTGGTAAGAAGGAAATTGAGTTCCTTGAGCTGAAGCAAGGAAACATGTCTGTCACTGATTATGCTGCGAAATTTGTGGAGCTGTCCAAATTTTATCCTCATTACACTGGTGCTGGTGCTGAATTTTCAAAGTGCATCAAGTTTGAAAATGGATTGCGCTCTGAAATTAAGAAGGCTGTTGGGTATCAGAAGATACGCATTTTCACTGAATTGGTTGATAGTTGCAGGATATTTGAAGAGGACAATAATGCTCATTACAAGATTGTCAGTGATCGCAGAGGCAAGCAACATCAAAACCGTGGCAAGCCGTATGATGTTCCAGCTGGAAAGGGGAAGCAAAGAGCTGCTCCGGCCCAGAGAGCTAGTGGGGGAGGTGCTCCTACTGGTATAGTTTGCTTCAAGTGTGGTCAGGCTGGTCATAAGAGTAATGTATGCACTGCTGAAGTAAAGAGGTGTTTTCGCTGTGGTAAGATTGGCCATGCAATAGCTGATTGCAAGCACAAGGAAGTGATTTGTTTTAATTGCGGAGAAGAAGGGCATATTGGAAGTCAGTGTCAGAAGCCGAAGAAAGGGAATCAGTCAGGAGGCAAGGTCTTTGCTTTATCGGGTTCTGAGACTTCTGCAGATGATCGTTTGATCCGAGGTACGTGTTATATTAATGGCTTTCCTCTTGTAGCTATTATTGACACAGGTGCGACTCATTCCTTTATATCTTTGGATTGTGCTGTGAAACTTAAGTTAGAGATATCTGAGATGTTTGGTAGTATGGTAATTGATACTCCTGCGAAGGGTTCAGTGACTACTACTTCGGTTTGTTTAAACTGTCCTTTGAGTATTTTTGGTAGGGACTTTGGAATGGACCTAGTGTGTCTTCCACTAGTGCAGATTGATGTTATTCTGGGTATGAACTGGTTGGTGTTTAACCGAGTTTCTATCAATTGTTTTGATAAGACTGTGATATTTCCTGAGAGTGAGGAAGGAAAGAGTTTGTTTCTATCAGCGAGACAAGTGGATGAGGAAGTAGCTGATGGGGCAGAGTTGTTTATGCTGTTAGCGACTTTGGAGGCTAAAGATAAACTGATGATTTGCGATCTAGCTGTGGTGTGTGATTTTCCTGATGTGTTTCCGGAAGAAGTGAATGAATTGCCGCCAGAGCGTGAAGTGGAGTTCTCTATTGACTTGGTACCTGGTACTAGGCCGATATCGATGGCTCCGTACCGTATGTCTGCTGTTGAGTTAACTGAATTGAAGAGTCAGTTGGAAGATCTGTTGGATAAGAAATTTATTCGTCCGAGTGTGTCACCGTGGGGTGCACCAGTGCTATTGGTTAAGAAGAAAGAAGGTACTATGAGGTTGTGTGTGGACTACAGACAACTGAATAAAGTGACGATCAAGAATCGGTATCCTTTACCGAGGATTGATGATTTGATGGATCAGTTGGTTGGTGCAAGTGTGTTCAGTAAAATAGATTTGAGATCTGGGTATCATCAGATCCGTGTGAAAACAGAGGATATTCAGAAGACTGCTTTCAGAACAAGGTATGGACATTATGAGTATTCTGTAATGCCTTTTGGTGTGACTAATGCACCTGGAGTATTTATGGAGTATATGAATAGGATTTTTCATCCGTACCTAGACAAGTTTGTGGTGGTGTTTATTGATGATATTTTGGTGTATTCGAAATCTGAAGAAGAGCATGCTGAACATTTGAGAGTGGTTTTAGAAGTCCTACGAGAAAAGAAGTTATTTGCTAAATTGTCCAAGTGCGAATTTTGGCTAGGAGAGGTAAGTTTTCTTGGTCATGTGATTTCAAGAGGTGGTGTGGTTGTTGATCCTTCTAAGATAGAAGCGGTATCTAAGTGGGAAGCTCCGAAGTCTGTTGCTGAGATTCGAAGTTTTCTTGGTTTGGCTGGTTATTATAGGAAGTTCATTGAGGGATTTTCTAAGTTGGCGTTACCGTTGACGATGTTGACTAGAAAGGGGCAAGCGTTTGTTTGGGACTCAAAATGTGAAGAAGGTTTCCAAGAGCTAAAGAGAAGGTTGACTACTGCTCCTATTCTGATATTACCGAGTTCGTCGGAACCATTTGAGGTTTACTGTGATGCTTCATTGTTGGGTTTGGGTGGCGTGTTGATGCAGAATAAGCAGGTTATAGCTTATGCTTCAAGACAGCTGAGGGTTCATGAGAGGAACTATCCGACGCATGATTTAGAGTTGGCAGCTGTGGTTTTTGTTCTGAAGTTGTGGAGGCATTACTTGTACGGGTCAAGATTTGAGGTTTTCAGTGACCATAAAAGTTTAAAGTATTTGTTTGATCAGAAAGAGCTGAATATGAGACAGAGAAGATGGTTAGAGTTTCTGAAGGATTATGACTTTGGTTTGAATTACCATCCGGGTAAAGCAAACGTAGTGGCTGATGCATTGAGTCGGAAATCATTACATATGTCTATGTTAATGGTTAAGGAATTGGATTTGATTGAGCAGTTTAGAGACTTGAGTTTGGTGTGTGAGAGTACTCACAATAGTGTTAAATTGGGAATGTTGAAGTTGACAAGTGGTATTCTGGATGAGATCAGAAAGGGTCAGAAATCTGATATGCTTTTGGTTGATAAGTTGACTCTAGTGAATCAAGGTCAAGGTGGCGAATTCAGAGTTGATGAGAATGGTGTTTTGAAATTTGGTAATCGGGTGTGCATTCCGAATGTTACCGAACTTAAGAAGAGTATTCTTGAGGAAGGACATCGTAGTGGTCTGAGTATTCATCCTGGAGCTACGAAGATGTATCATGATTTGAAGAAGTTATTTTGGTGGCCGGGAATGAAAAGAGAAATTGCGAGTTTTGTCTATTCTTGTTTGACTTGTCAGAAGTCAAAGATTGAGCATCAGAAGCCGTCTGGGCTAATGCAACCGTTGGCTATTCCAGAGTGGAAGTGGGATAGTATTAGTATGGATTTTGTTTCTGGTTTACCGAGGACAAGTAAGAATTTTGAAGCTATTTGGGTGATTGTTGACAGATTAACAAAGTCGGCTCATTTCATTCCGATTAGAATGGATTATCCGTCAGAAAAATTGGCTGAGTTGTATATTGAGAAGATTGTAAGTTTGCATGGTATTCCGTCGAGTATTGTTTCGGACAGAGATCCTAGATTTACATCGAAGTTCTGGGAAGGTTTGCAGAAGGCTTTGGGAACTAAGCTGAGATTGAGTTCTGCATATCATCCGCAGACTGACGGTCAGACTGAGAGGACGATTCAGTCATTAGAAGATCTTTTGAGAGCTTGTGTTTTGGAAAAAGGAGGTGGTTGGGATTGTTATTTACCGTTGATTGAGTTTACCTACAACAATAGTTTTCATTCGAGCATTGGTATGGCGCCGTTTGAAGCTTTGTATGGTAGGAGATGTCGGACACCGTTATGTTGGTGTGAGTCCGGTGAGAGTGCTGTGGTCGGACCGGAAATTGTTCAACAAACTACGGAAAAGATTAAGATGATTCAGGAGAAGATGAGGATGGCTCAGAGTCGTCAGAAGAGTTATCATGACAAGAGGAGGAAGTCACTTGAGTTTCAAGAGGGAGATCATGTGTTTCTTCGTGTTACTCCGATAACTGGGGTTGGTCGAGCTTTGAAGTCAAAGAAGTTGACACCTCGATTTATTGGTCCTTATCAAATTTTAGAGAGGATAGGAGAGGTAGCCTATCGCATCGCTTTACCGCCGTCACTTGCGAATTTGCATGAGGTTTTTCATGTGTCTCAGTTGAGGAGGTACATTCATGATCCGTCGCATGTAATCCAAGTGGATGATGTACAGGTGAGAGATAACCTGACTATTGAAATATCGCCTATGAGGATTGAGGATCGAGAGTTGAAGCAGTTGCGGGGTAAAGAGATTGCCTTAGTGAAGGTAGCTTGGGGAGGACCAGCAGGTGGCAATGTGACTTGGGAACTGGAGAGTCAGATGAAGGAGTCTTATCCGGAGTTATTTGCTTGAGGTATGTTTTCGAGGACGAAAACTCTTTTAGTGGGGGAGAGTTGTAACACCCCGATTAAAATAAGAGAATTATTTAATTGAGTTAATATTATTTTATTAATTTAATTAAATAAAGTTGAATTATTGGATTATTATTATTATTATTTGGAATAATAATTATTTGGAAAATATATAAGTTGGAAATAAGAGAAAGAGTCTCATTTTTGGAACAGAAGGGTTTTACGTGAAAAAAAAACAGAGAAGCATCGTGAAAGAGGAAAAGGGCAAGAGAAGGAGCAAGAGCAAAGGTTGAAGAACGGAAAAGCTTGAAGCTCAAAGAATTGCCGGATTATCTCAGGTAAGGGGGGTTTATCGTCGTTTAATGGGTATTATCGATTAACATGTAATGGGTAGTGATAAGCCGTCGATTGACCCTAATTGGGATTTAGAATGCTGAGAAATTATGTTGAATAAGTTGTATTAAAGCTGAAATTGAATTTGTGTTGAGTGTATTGTAAATTTCTGAGCGTATAGCTTTTTACGGAAGTTGAATCGGAGGTCCGGAAGTCCTCCAACGGCGGAAAATGCGGAAACTCTGCATTCTGCCTTGTGTTAGCGCAGGAACTGCTGTTTCGCCTGCGTTAACCGGTTAACCCAGGGTATTAACCGGTTAACACTGTTATAATTTGTGAAAATGTTGAGTTTTGCCTGCGTTAACCGGTTAACCTATAGCGTTAACCGGTTAACACTGTTGCGTTTTGCCTGGAAGTGTAATTTTCCTGCGTTAACCGGTTAACCTATCGCGTTAACCGGTTAACACTGTTGCAGTATGTAAAAATGGTTGATTTTTATGATGTAAGTGTAATTGGTGATTGGCCTATTGTATCCAATTGTGATAAATAAATTCGTGGAGTCTATGTTGCGAAATGTTGATGCAAATATGTTGATAAGTTGTTTTGTGGAAAATATTAAGTTGTAGGCTGATGAGCCAAAGTTGAATATAAGTTGTTTTGTTGAAAATGCTGAGTTGTAGGCTGATGAGCCAAAGTTGATTTTTAAGTTGTTGTTGCTGAAAAAGCTGTTATGTTGTCATTGTTATTATGTTGTTGAACTTTCAAGTCGTACATGCCATATACATTCATATGCATTAAGTCGGGGCTTTTGCTCACACCACGTTGGCCTGGATTGGCAAAATTATGGGGCTTTTGCTCACACCACGTTGGCCTGGATTGGCAAAAATTTTAAGTTGAAGGTTGAAGGCTTATGCCTTGATGCCCACTAAACTGGCAATGATTTTAAGTTGGGAGTTTTACTCCAAATGGTACCACATGCATGAAGAGTCGAGTCTCATTTGAGTTGCATTTACGTTGTGTTTGAATATGATGTTGAGTTGAATATGCTGCTACCGAATGCATGATATGATGTGGGTGATTAACGTGTAAAGTTACTTAACATAACATGATGATTTATAATATTTGTTATATCGATTGAGGAACTCACCCTTACAGTTATATTTTTCAGGTAACGAGCAGTGAGTTGAGTAGAAGCTAGTGCTTGAAGTCTAGAGTGGTTTTAGTGGGTCATGCTCTGATAGATGTAACATCGGGACGGGATGTTTTATTTGTTGAATAAATGTTAATTTTAAGATATTACAGATGTTGAATGTTTCTATCCGCTGCGAATTTTTAAAGAAGTGTTCATGTTGGATTAAATAATGAGCATGACTGATTTTTACGGTGAATTATGTGAAGTATTATGTGACACCCTTGGTGCATGATTACTCTGATATTGATTTATATGCTGTTGTTTTAATTAAATATTTTGGGTATTTAGAAGGGTGTTACAAAAGGCGTATGGTAACCCTCAGGAGAAATGATTACCACACCAACACCATTGCCCAATGCATTAGAAGACCCATCGAAAACCATAGTCCATCGGGATCCTAGTTCGGGTCCTTCATCCGGTCCAGGTTCTTCATAATCGGTAACAAGCATGACATCCTCATCTGGGAACTCAAAATTCATAGATTGGTAATCATCCACTGCTTGATGAGCCAAATGATCGGCTAGTACGCTTCCTTTGATTGCTTTCTGGGTAGTATACTGGATGTCGTACTCTATTAGAATCATCTGCCATCTTGCTATTCTTCCGGAGAGAGCGGGTTTCTCAAATATGTATTTGATAGGATCCATCTTAGAAATCAATAAAGTGGTACGATTCAACATGTATTGTCTTAGTCGGCGAGCAGCCCAGGCCAAAGCACAGCAAGTTTTCTCGAGCAGTGAGTATCTTGTTTCACAGTCGGTAAACTTTTTGCTAAGGTAGTATATGGCATGCTCTTTTCGGCCAGACTCGTCATGTTGTCCCAATACACACCCCATTGAATTTTCTAACACGGTCAAGTACATGATTAAAGGTCTTCCTTCAACTGGTGGCATCAGAATGGGAGGTTTTTGAAGATACTCCTTGATTTTGTCGAAAGCTTCTTGACATTCATCATTCCATCTCATCTCTTGATTTTTCCTCAGTAGTTTGAAGAGGGGTTTGCAGGTAGCAGTCAAGTGGGAGATAAATCGGGCAATGTAATTCAAGCGTCCCAAGAAACCTCTGACTTCTTTATCTGTACTGGGAACTGGCATTTCTTGAATAGCTCTCACTTTGGCCGGGTCAACCTCAATCCCTTTACCACTGACAATAAAGCCCAGGAGTTTGCCGGACCTTACCCCAAAGGTGCATTTGTTCGGGTTCAACCTCAACTTGTATTTCTTCAACCTCTCAAACAGTTTGTATAAATGATCGAGATGCTCTCCCTCAGTATGAGATCTGGCTATCATGTCATCCACATACACTTCTATTTCATGATGGATCATATCATGGAACAAAACCACCATAGCACGCTGGTACGTTGCCCCTGCATTCTTTAAACCAAATGGCATTACTTTATAACAGAACATGCCCCATTGCGTCACAAACGTAGTTTTCTCCATGTCCTCAGGCGCCATCTTAATCTGGTTGTAACCTGAGAATCCATCCATGAATGAGAACACCTTGTGTTGAGCGGTGTTATCTACCAGAACATCAATGTGCGGGAGTGGAAAGTCATCCTTGGGACTCGCTTTATTCAGGTCTCGGTAATCTACACACATTCGCACCTTACCATCCTTCTTTGGCACTGGTACCACATTAGCAACCCATTGAGGATAAGAAGTAACAGCCAGAAAACCTGTATCAAATTGTTTCATCACCTCGGCTTTGATTTTCTCAGACATTTCAGGACGCATGCGACGAACCTTTTGCTTAACAGGACGACATTCTTCCCTCGTTGGCAGTCGATGCACTACTATATCGGTATCAGTCCTGGCATGTCTTCATAAGACCAAGCAAAAATCTCTACATAGTCATGCAGCATCTGAATCAACCTTCTCTTGACACTGTTTTCCAAGCCTGCTCCTATTTTGACTTCTTTCTTGTCCACTTCGGTACCCAGATTTACAATCTCAACTGACTCCTCGTGCGGCTGTATAGTCCTCTCTTCCTGCAGTAACAGTCTGGCAAGTTCTCCAGGTACTTCACAATCTTCCTCACTTCCGTCCTCGGCTTGGTAGATCGGATTTTCAAAGTCATAATGAACAGTAGTAGAACTATTGTCAACAGGGTCCAGAGTGGGTATGGATCTGCAATTTGTTACGTGAGTGTGTGTAAGAAAACATAGCTTGTTTGGAAGATGACAGAAAAGACAAAGAGCGCAATATTTGAATGCAAAAAGTCCATTGATTTATTGAATATGAATATGCTTATGAAAATGACAAAACCCTTAACAAATTAGCTATTGTGCCCCGGGCGTAGACACAACGCTTGGAGAAGTTCAATTGTAAAAAAAACAAAAATTTGCAACACTAAAATAGACAATAACAATTACTCCTGACTAAAGGAAATCGGGATAGTGTCTTCAGCCTTCCAATTATTGAGTCCGTCACCAATTGTTGGGAAAATCCAGCTATCCAGGTCGCAATCGCTGTCAGCATCTTCTACAGCATTAATTTGACTCTTGTCAGAGCTGAACCCCAGGCCAAATTTGTCAGACTTGTACGGTACGTCGATCAATTGACCCCAGCCAGTACGACCACCATCTTCAACCACGGCTTGAGCGTCCTTCAGAGAAATCATAGCAGGAGGAGCACGAATAACCTTGGGTACACAGGAAGTTGGCTTAAGGACAGGATTGGTCGGAGGAACTACTTCAAATGACTGACAAGGAGTCTCAATGAATTCACCATCCATCTCGACGTATCTGAAGGTATGCACACTACTGACAATGTACTCTTCTTCTCCACACACGGTGACAATTTTTCCCTTTGTGGGATACCTCAACTTTTGATAGAGAGACGAGGCTACAGCGCCTGCCCCGTGAATCCAAGGGCGTCCCAGTAAGCAGGAATAGGCAGGACGAATGTTCATTACATGGAAGGTAGTGTTGAAGACTTGAGGTCCTATCTTGATAGGAAGGACTACTTCGCCATGGACAACACTCTTCGCACCATCGTAAGCACGTACCACAATGTCACTAGGTTTTAGTTCAATGCTTTTACAATCCAGCTTATCCAGCACAGCTGTCGGCAGCACATTCAAGGAAGAGCCATTATCGATCAACACATGAGACAAAGTGATTCCCCTACACTCAATGGAGATATGCAGGGCTTTATTGTGATTCTTTCCTGCTGGTGTCAGATCAGCATCGGAAAAGCCTAGGCCATTGTCAACAGCCAAGTGAGCAACATAATTTTCGAACTGATCGACAGATGTTTCCTGAGGCACATGAGCAGTCTTCAAGAATTTTATCAATGCATTGGCATGAGATTCAGAAGATAACAGCAAGGATAACATCGAGATCTTAGACGGGGTATGGCCCAACTGTTCTACCACATCGAAATCACTCTTGCGGATGATTTTCAGCACTTCTTCCATTTCTTGTTTGGCAACATCTTCGGGAGTAACTTCGACCGGTGTCTCTGACTGAGAAGGATTGACTGGTTCCTTTCCTCGAGTTTCAAGGACAGGAGGTGAGATTTCTGGAGAGAAGATCCTTCCGCTTCGAGTAATTTTACTAGTCCCAACAATGCCACTAGTATTAGCAGCATTATCCACTTGCTTCACGCCATGGGCGTAAACATCACCGCCATAATTCCACGGAATAGCTTTGCTTGAGGAATACGGGATCGGGCCAGGTGCAGTGATGATTAGGGGAGCAACCCTGGGCTCAGCAGTAATCTTCACAGGCGCCCTGGTAGCGGTAATCTTCACTGGAACTTTGGACCTAGCAATCACATATATTTCTTTAATAGGGTTTTCCGCCTTAGGAATCCTTTCGAAGAGAACTGTACGATCGTCCATCAGCCGTTGAATACCATTCTTCAATTTCAAACAGTCCTCGGGCCGGAGTATGCAGAGATTGCAATCTTCAGCACAACCTGGAAATAAACCAGCTTGCAATAAATTCCTCTTTATGATCGGGAGAGGAGATGTTAAGTCCGCCACATTGGAAACGTGACCGTCATCATCCACGGCATTAACCGTCTTGTCATGATTAGGCATAGGGGCAGTGATGACATTAGGGGTCTCCGGAGGCTCAAACTCAATTTCTCCAGCTTCGATCATATCCTGAATCTTATTCTTCAATGACCAGCAATCGTTTGTATCATGCCCGGGGCTATCGGAGTGATATGCACACCTGGCATTAGGGTTATAACGAGAAGAGGTAGTGTTGGGATTCGTAGGAGGATCTCTGAGGGTGATCAAATTTGCCTTTAGCATTCCCTGCAGTGCCTGTGCCAAGGTCATATTGATCCTGGTAAACTGCCTTCTTGGCCTGTCTTGTTTGGGCTGGAAGTTTTGAGATGGTGGTGCTGCAATCGTAACTGCTCCAATGTCGTGGTCACGGTTTTTCTTGTTACGACCCTTTTGACCGTACACAGCATTTGATTCGTTCCTCCCCTGATAGGACCTTTTGGTGCTTGCAGAGGTAGCCGCCTGTATCTTTCCACTTCGGATGCCGCTTTCAACACGTTCACCTGTTAATATAAGTTCAGTGAAACCTGATGAAGAACTTCCCAGTAGATGGCTGTAGAATGGGCCGGTCAGTGTGCCCATGAACATGTCCACCAATTCTCTGTCAGTCATAGGGGGTTTGACTCTGCCAGCCAAATCTCTCCACTTTTGAGCATATTCTTTAAAGCTTTCTTTAGATCCCATAGTCATATTCTGCAACTGTAGCCGGGTAGGTGCTAGTTCAGAGTTATACTGGTACTGTTTATAGAAAGTTGTTGCTAAATCAGTCCAGGTGCGGATGTCAGAGCTCTCGAGCTGATAATACCATTCCAACTGTGTGCCAGCCAGGCTCTCTTGGAAGAAATGGATCCATAGCTTCCTGTCAGTGGTATGCGGCTGAATCTTTCTCACATAAGCTCTCAGATGCATCTGAGGACAAGACGCACCATCGTACTTAGTGAAAGTGGGGATTTTGAATTTGCGAGGAATGGTCACATCGGAGACCAGACCCAAACTTTCGAAATCCAGACCGGGCGCCTTCTGACCCTCCATAGCTAGCATACGTTCTTCCAGCAACTTGTACTTATCATCTCTTGGAGAGTACTGTTCATTTTCATAATCTTCATCGTCATCCTCAGGGTTGGAGAAATCAGCATTCTCTTCCTCTGAATCATTCTCCGCCCCCTCTTCTGGACCATTCGGGATTCCAAACTTGACTCCTGTGGCCTGTCCTTTACGCCTTCTTCCCGGGTTAATGAAACTCACAGCTTTCTTGTCTTTCTTCTTTTCGAGCAAAAGAGCCTTCAGTTCCTCCTGCCCCTTGGATAAGCTTAGCATCATCTCCTTGAATTGAGCATTCTGAGTCTGGAGATCTTTGACAGTTTGTTCGAGATCCATTTTTCTGTTTGTAATCGAATTGTGAGAACATTGAACTTGTAAAATACCTGTTATGCAGTGTTATGTTATGTTATACAATGCATGAAATGTTTTCAAGGACTTTTGGAATTTAACTTTGCGTAAATCACCAACGAGAGAGAAATGTTTATTGCTAATTTCTTTGATCAATGTTCATTACAAAAGGAATAATAATAAAAATACAATGAAAGCTCAAGTCTCCCAGGGGCGACTTCTTTTTGGGCGAAGATACGCATTGAGTCTTCGTTCCTCATTAAGCTGACTGGTAAGTTCTAACACTTTCTTCCTTTCTGCGACGAACTGAGTCTCGAAAGTATCCCTTTCTTCTCTCAACTGGATCCAGGATCTCTTTAGTTCCTCAACATTGGTAGGCATATCTGGATAAGGAATGATCTGAGGAGCACCTCCTTCAGCTTCAGGTTCGACAATCTGAGGTCCGATTGCAAGATATGGCATGACAAGTTCACGAGCTCTGGCGCGTACCCATCTGAGATAAGGTTCCATAGGAATAAATTTTTTTTGTCCTAACGTACCTCTCTTCACCATGCCCCAAGCTCGTACAAATCTTTGACGGAGGCCTTGGGAATCGTTGTCATAGTCGAACACAATGCCTTCGATGATCATTTCATGTGGACCATCTCTTCGAGCACAACCAAACTGTCGCAGAGCTAAAGCAGGATTATAAGTAATACCTTCTCTTATTCCTAGGAGTGGTACATTAGGGAACTCGCCACAACGGTCAATGATGGTAACATTTTCCTTGAACTGAGGACACCAACAGATGTCTGGGTGGGAGAGCGACATTATCCTTTGAGACCATTTCAAATTCTGCTCGTTCTTCAAGACTGATTGAGGAAGGTGCGAAATAAACCACCTAGACAACAAAGGTATGCAGCACATGAGAGTCCCTTGCTTCTTCATGGTACGAGTGTGGAGGGAATGCAAAATGTCTCCCAGCAAGGTAGGTACAGGGTTATGAGTGAGAAATATCTTAATAGCATTCATGTCTATGAATTGGTCTGGATTAGGGAATAACACCAAGCCATAGATTAGCAATGCCAGGATGTCTTCGAAAGCACGGACATTCATAACTTTTAAGAATTCTCGGGCCTTATTTGTCAGGAATTTGGCAAGTAAACCCTTAACTCCACTCCTTGTTACCCAATTAGCTTCAATGTCGGACTTCGTCATGTGTAAAGCTGCGGCAACTTCTTCAGCCTTCGGAACCTTTTCTAAACCACTGAAAGGTATTTGATCAAGGATAGGTATCCCAAGCAGTCTGGAGAATTCTTCCAGTGTAGGTACCAACTGATAATCTGGGAATGTGAAGCAATGATGTTTAGGGTCGAAGAACTGGAATAAAACTCTCATCATATCTTCTTTGAAACCAGTGGTAACCAAATTGAGGAGAGAACCGTGTTTCTTGATGAACTGGGCATGATCGGAAAGTTCTGACACTAAGTTCTTGAGTTGAGGAGAGATTTCTACAAGATTAATCCGGATGGTCTTCCTGGGAGCCATAGCTTTACAAAACAGAGCAAAGTTAAATCCCTAAGTCCTTGAAATGGTTAGTACAATGTTATGATGTCATGATGTTATGATGTTATGATGTTATGAGGTTAAATAAATAACAAGCGCAAGCAAGTCACACAACCATCATTCCTAGGTTTTAAGGCTTGCATGAGTTCCATAGGTAAGTACCCTCCCCACTGAAGTTTAGTTGGTTCAACCTGTCCTAGAATAGTAACCGGGTTCTAAAAGGATCTCCAATCATTGACCTTCCCTCAAGTCCACTTCAGTGCAACACCAAGTGGTTGACCGAAGCTTCCCTAAAGTCCAATCTCAAGGAGTGTAGTATCGAGTCTCAACCAACCCCAGTCGGAACCGAAGTCAGTTATCTCACTACTTTCTAATGGCCAGGATGAGTCAATTAGGGTTCTAAAAGTCTGGTTAATTCTTTAATGACACCACGCAGATGCCAAATTTTTCCTCAAGTAAACATGAGGAACATCAGGACATCCAAAGTGTCACATTAACCGTAGCCATCATTTTAACCATTCCAGTATACGCCGGATAGTCGCGATGATCTATTGCTACTTACCTAAGGTACACTAGATCCGGGTGTAGGATCTTTCACTCAAAAATACCCAAGCAATCCCTTAAAAGTAAATCAGACAATTTTAAATAAGTGATCTTGTTTTTTAAGGTAACCTCTCTTGTAATAGTCCCCAGCAGAGTTGCCAGTTCTGTCGTACGGTGAACTGACTTGGTATGTTTTGCTTTTTATCGCAATGTCGCGGATAGCAAGAGTCGCCACCGACTTTTCTTTTATCCAATAAGAAAAGGTGGAAAAGAACAGGAAAGACCTCAATAGATTTTGGGTTCGGGAGGTACATTATACAAAGGGAAGGTATTAGCACCCTTTGTATCCATGGTTATCCATGGGCTCTTAATTGCTGGATCACTTATCTTTTTGTCTGAAAAGTGTTGGTGAATTGTTTAAAAATGTTTCGAAAAGAGAGTTTAACTTTGTAATGATTCTCGTATGAATGTATACAAAGTATTTATCTCGTTTGATTTTGAAAAACAGTTTAGAAAAATATAACTTGGTAATGATTCTAGTATGAATGTATACCAAGTGGTGATTTTCTAGGACTTGCAAAGTGTGAGGGGTGGAAAATGTTTTAGGTTATGATCCAGTAATTGAGAGTTATACCTTCCTAAGGTCGTTATGGGCATTTCCTATCCTTATGAGGGTAAAACTGTCCTTACTATTGAGAAGTAAGTAGTTTTATCCTTTGGATATAAAAGGGTCATTGTAGGGTCATCGAGAGGTCATTGAAGGCAACAGTTGTAAGGATACCTTAGCATTCGAAGGGACGATCATCATTTAACCGTAGGCTACACCGAAGGGTCATCGAGGGACAAAATCGTATTTTCGAAGGCAACATCCGAGGGACCATGATTTATTTTATGATGATTTAACCGAAGGGCCGTTGCTAAGTGTATCCCTACATTCGCGGGACATGACCGTTATACCGTAATACCGTAGGGCAAAAGAGAGGTCCAAGATCACATATTTAGAGGCCATGTTTTAAAGTTAATTAGGTAATTAGGGTGAATCTCCACATTAAAATCAATACATTAAAAATAATACATTAAAATTAATTAAGCAATTTAGGGCAGCTCTTCACAAGGGTATCCCACAAATAAAGTGGAAGACCTAAACAACAATCTTTTCCTGGGGTGTGTGAACCTTTGCAACATTCAGCAAACGGGTTAGAATACCAAATCAGGGTGCAATCGAGGATTACACCGCAAAAGAAATCACAACAATAATATGATCAGATAAACAATGCCTGGCTATGATAAAACATGAGTGAAAAATCAGAATAAAAAAGTCGGCTACTGTCAGGTTCGCGCCTGCCTCGCCTAGCGAAGGCTTAGCGAATACTCGCTTCATGCTCGCTTAGCGACGTGCTAGCGAGCGACTGCAGATTCTGGTTTTGATATCAGTACAATTTCAACCAATTTTATGCCTTATGGCTTTCATTACAGCAATTATATGGTTAATCATTTAAGGTATTCAAGTGCACACTACAATTCACATGACAAACTTAAGATATTTTCATAAATTTAATCATAATGCCATATGCAAATTAAGAACATAAGGTAGTAATAGCAATTGTAACCTTGAATTGGCCGACCGGATCGAATTGAGCGGAAGTGACCTCGCTGCCGCCGGCTTTTCCTTCAGGGTTTCTCGGAATTCTCAGGGTTAGCCTCCAGGGTTTTCCGTCTGTGAGCGCGAGGGTTTGCTTGCTAGGGTTCTCCTTTCGTCCTTTTTCGTTCTCCCCTTTTCATTACTGAAGTGCTGGTATTTATAATGCTCTTTTTCATGACCTAATGGGCTCAGAATGAAGCCCGAAATTTTCTGTTGTCTGTCAGCTTCGCTAGGCGAGCGTGTAGCGAACGTGTAGCGAACGTTCGCTAGGCGAGCGTGTAGCGAACGCGTAGCGAACAGGCCAGTTTGGGCCATTTTCTGGATTGGGCCATTCGTGAGCTGGGCCTTTGTTCCTTTGAGATCAGTGTCATAAAAATGAGTCGGAGTGCCCTGAAAAAATGTCTTGAAATATTAATGGGCAAATTTTGGGGTATGACACCTCTCATGAAGGTAGTGTGGGGAGGCGCTGCCGGAGGAAACATGACTTGGGAGTTGGAAAGCAGGATGTGAGAGTCGTATCTAGAGTTGTTCACCTCAGGTAATTTTCGAGGACGAAAATGTTCCAAGTGAGGGAGAGTTGTAACGCCCCAATTTTATTTAAATTATTTTTTCATAATTTAATTATGTGGTAGTTGTGGTTGTGTTTTGTTGATTGATGTTTTGATGTGTTGTGTTATCGTTGGCAGAAAATAAAGGATGACGATCAAAGATCTATAGAAAGACCACAACTCATATATTTTTTATTTTTTCTCTAATCATTCAACTTCATATTTTTCTGATTCATCATTAATCTTGCAGTTCAATAGAAACGAATTCAAAGTAGTGGATGTTTGTGTCTATCATATCCCTTATCTTTTTTTCTATTATATACCATTAATTCTTTTTTTATACGAGATTCAATGATTTCCCCCCTCTCATATGGTTAATTAATGTTATTGTTTGTTATAGATCTTTACATACATTTTTTTGTATTTTTTCTTTTGTCATTCACGTTCATATTATATAGTTTTAAATGTATAATTTATATATACTGTATAAAAAAATAAAATTTATATATTGACAATTTGTTTTCTTTTAACTATAAGAGGATGGATTAATAAATCTTTTTAGTTCTTATACACGTTCACATTATAATTAATCTCTAGAATATTTTTCACATTTAAATTGAATCTTAAATAGGTTTTTAAAAAATATAATTGTTTTCCGTTCTTTTCACTTCATTTTGATTGTGTATTGATATTTGAGATTAATAATACTGAGGCTTTTGACTTAATATCAGTTTCTTTCTCGCTCAAATACAAAATGATTTTTTAATTAAAGCAACGGCAAATGTAAAAAAAAGCTGCCATACATATGACCATTCAATACAAGTTATAATATAGCAATTATTCTAATTTTTTTTTTTAAATTTATATAGATGGAAGTTAAAATTGATTATCGTATTTAAAACCCTTTTATGATCTATTTAAAGAATTAAAAATTTGTTTGACATCTAATATTTAAATTACACAAACATTTTAATATATCACAATATCAAGAGGTTCAAGAGAAGTTATCAACACAATGAGCGGTTTGTAGTAGTTTTAGCAGTTTTGAACGTTGAAGACGCATGGAAGCAAGTTAGAGCGCTGAAGCACACATAATGGAATACATGTCAATTCATGTGGAAAAAACTGTTGTCGACGGTTACTATTGTATTAATATATACAGTCGATCTCATTTTTAGGACCAGGGTGGCAAATTTCACATATTATCTATAGAACTAAAGTACCTAAATAACAAAGAGAAATATTTTGTGAGATAATGTATGATTAAACATCCACTATTTAAATTCTTCAAGTATTTTTAATTAAATCATTTTTACTTTAATGACTTTTGTCATGCTTTTTGTTTATTATTTTCATCCAAAGCTTATTGTTGTTAGAATTTACATTTAGTCTGTCAACGTTCAAACATTTGAGATTCAATCATTGACATTTTTTATGCACATTTCTGCACAAATTGTGCTTGAGGTTTTTTATAATTATGTTTTGTATTTATAAATACCTAGGTAGTAACAGATATAAATGCTTCTTTCACACGTGGCTGACATGCAAGTAATAACTTAAACTCATTGACAAGTATAAGTGCATATTTTGTAGACACATGAACAATATAATATGACTAGAATTTGTTGCATTCATTGATCATTTAAGATACATATAGAAACACCCCACACCACTAACAAAAATAAGAAAGGGTAAGTAACAAAATACAAACGAATATAACTTCAAAATATTTGTATAATCAACTTTGTGATATGCTCTTTCATATTTGTTTTGCATTCCATTTTGACTTCAAAATCTTGCAATCATCGTAAAATAAGTATAGTTATAATCAATAATTTTATTATTTTACTCTCTAGCAACCTTAAAAGTCTCTGTAGCAACCTTACTTTGACACAACTTGAAAAATATTTTAAAAAATCAATAAGATATGTATGAAGAAGATGATTTATAGTAAAAGATTAGAGTAGAGATAAAGAAGAAAACAATATATAGTAAAATATTAGAGTAGAGATGAAGAAGAAAAAAATAAAAAAAATACATATTGTATTATTATTTCAACCTGACAATTTTCATTAACTCGAGAGATACCATACTTTTCATTAACTCGAGAGATACCATATTAATCATATTTAACAGTGGGAGAAATATTGAATTGATAAAATCATTTAAAAAGAAACAGAGAATATCATATATATATATATATATATATATATATATATATATATATATATATATATATATATAATATTCGATATTACAATATAATGCTTCATAATGGTTTCAAAACTTAATTATAAAGAGGGAATAGTAAAATTTATTTTGTTTCTGTGACCAAGAAGTTACATGTTAAAATAATAAAGTTTATTAAGTACAAAGTGTAATGCTTATTTTAATATATTTTCATAACTTGAATAATAAACTCATCTTATTCACTGCAACACTTATTTTAACGTATTTTAAATAAAGGGTAATACAATAATATATTACATAATTATTACATGAGTGATATATTTAATGTATTTTAACTGTATTAGATTAAGTAGAAATAATTTAATTATTAAAATCATTTTGAATGCGCAAATTCAATATTATGTGAAAAAAAATGGAAATGAAATCTCACTAAACATTGACAGAGAAGTATTACCATTTCTATGATAATATATCATTCAATTTCTCTTTGTCTCACATCATTTTTGGAGAAAAATGAAGATCGAGAAGAATCAATAGTTGTAATGTTAATAAGGGTCATTTTATGACACAACTTGAAAGTGTAAATCAAATATGGTAGTTATTGAAGGAAGTTAGATGATAAAATAAAAAATATGAGATTTATAAAAATGTTGGTTTTTTATTCTTATAAAAAAAAGATACGGCTAATATTATGTGGAAGTTACTTCCCACTCTAAAGGGGGAGTTACATTATATTTGTCATGAAATAGGATAACCGACCTATCTATTAAGAAAGTTAGTAAAACAAAACAATGTTCATTCATATAAATATTTATAAATAATGTTAAATTTTGGTGTTAAAAGGTGGTGTCAACATATTATATACCTGAAAAGTAAAACGAACAAGTGCAGATTGCCATGGTTGCTGAAATTGCTGTCTGTTTCCATTGTGTGGGATTTCTGGCCATACGACGGGTGCAACTGCGGTAGGGAAGTTACTGTCCATGAGAGACACTCCCTACAAGCCAAAACGAAGTTTTGTTAGCAGAAGGAAAGTAAAACGAACAAGTGCAGGCATTTATGCTTTCATACTGTTGATTCTTGTTAAGCCATCTCTATATCCCCGGGAACTCTTTAAAGACTTAAAAAAGTAAGTTTTTTTTGGAAATGCGTGTAATCAATTCATTGGAAATTGAAATCACCAACTTTTTAAAATAATATTTTTTAAATTTAGAATCCTTAAAGAGTGTGTTTAGAGCATTCGTTAGCATAACCCTATATCCTCATATTCAAGTTCATCATCTCAGTGTTTAAGCATGATATATAGAAGGGCTAGTAAAAAAGAATAATCTCTAATCAATATGGAAACTTAGAAAAATTTCAGAAGTAGTCTAATAAAACTATATCAGGACTAATCAATAATGCACAAGTGTCGATATGCTCCTTAAATTAACTAAAATGTTTCAGATGGAATACTTACTTCTGTAGCCAATAAATTGTCAAGGTTGAAATCAATTATTGGATTAACTGCTGCAACTTTCATTGATAAAATCTGAAACCAGAGAGATCAATGAACAATATCACATTTGTGAAGTAACTCAAATGTTCATGCATTGTGTTCCAATAATATTTTCTCCGTTCTCCAATTTTAAAAGGAAAAAAAATGTTATCTGTCCTTGTTGATAAACATCCACATGCTAGAGTTATTCAAAATATAACTCAAACATAATCAGAAACGGGATATGCTAAATTTTCTTGCAACGCTATAAAACCCGACAATCTTTAATTTTGAAGATACAACAACAAATGATGCTGGAACAGAGGAGCAACCTCAAGTCAATTAATAAAGCACAGTGGTGGAAAGTCATTCAGATAGCAAAAGTAATCTTTATTTTCCCACCTTATTTTCCTTATCCCATAAATGATTGATAGATACCAAACTAAGTGTTGATGGTAACCATCACATTCCCAAAGATGGATTAGTATTTCAATTGTTTAGGGGGCCCATGAATACAAGTTTCAACTAGAGTAACTCCCTTTCACACCCCACACGCCCACACCACACCCACCTCTCTGTCTCTCCAATAAGTTAGAAAGCTAAAGAAAAGAACAACGGGGGATTACCTTAATTGTCCTGTACAAACCATGACGTATATGTTTGTTGGTCCTTTTCAAAAAACAAAGGATTAATTTATTGCCATAGTAAAAAGAATCAATACATTACTTTTATGTAACATTCTATTCTTCATATAAATTTTTGTAGAGGCTTTGAGCATCTTCCACAGTTAGATAAAAATGATAAAAATGTTACTGGAACACAGTCTGTTTAGGAGGAGTATAGGATGACTATTGTTAAGAGTTTCACATCAGATAATATATGGCTTGAACATGTGTTTATAAGTGGGGGTAGTCCTTACTCTACCAACCGGTTTTTGTAGGGTTGAGTTAGGCCCAACCACACTTCTTAACATGGTATCAGAGCCTAGCCTCGTTTTAAGATCCGGTGGACCACCCACCATTTATTTCCACGCTTCAGATGTCCAATCCTGGGTATAAGGGGGTGTGTTAGGAGTCCCACATCGGACAATATATGGCCTGAACATGTGTTTATAAGTGGGGGCAGTCCTTACTCTACCAACCGGTTTTGTAGGTTGAGTTAGGCCCAACCACACTTCTTAACAACTATTACCCCACAAGCGTCTCTGAGGGCGTGCACGGCAGACTACCGTACAGGATCCAAAATTTATCAAGAAAAATTTGTCATAGTTAAGAGAGGTTTAAGGGCACATGTAGGGTAATATTTTCCTAAAGTAGGGTAATATTTTAGTAAAGCATAATTCCAAAAGAGGTGTGTGGTAATGTGAGAGATAAAACTACAGAAATGCCATGTTGACACTATGTGCTATAGATCACTTTTCTCGGTGGAAAAACATGCACTTTTAATTTTGGTGAAAAGGTGATAATGACATGGCATAATCACTAAAAAAATCCCATAATCTAGAGACACAAAAGAACTTTTGGGAGACAATTTAGATGGAATTATGGCATAATCATGATGATTAACTAAAGTACAAATGACTAGTTATAGTAAATGAGTATTAACATCTTAAAAGAAAGGAAATGGACCGACTCACTGGGGGTACAACGATGACGATAACATGATTTATTTCACTAACTTCAATTGAGTCATTCATTTTTTTCATATTTCTGCATTAAACTTTGACGGTTTTTATAAAAACACCACAAAATTTCAAGTATACTATAAATTTAAATATGTTGTTGATTTCCGCAAATAACCTATTTTATGCTTTTTAGTCATAATATGTTGCATGACGTACATAAATTGATGTTAACGTTAACACTACAACAGATAGAGTCATAATATAAGAATTTAATTATTAAAAGTGAAATAATTACAAATTGGTATAAGTGGTATTTTTTAGTGAGATTTTATTTCCGTTTTTTTTCACATAATATTGAATTTGCGCATTCAAAATAATTTTAATAATTAAATTATTTCTACTTAATTTAATATAGTTAAACTACATTAAATATATCACTCATGTAATAATTGTTGGAACAAACACAAAAGCTTGTATGTGAATCAATGGAGGTGATGGATAATTTTGGTGAAATTGGAGGATTTGGGAAGATGAAGTTTTAGAGAGAATAGAGATTAATTGAGAGGGTAAAAATCATATGGCATTAATTCATTCAACATGTTACAAAATGTATATATAGTGCCTCCTAACACTAAACAAAGTAACAAACAAAATGTATAGATAACTGAAAATGGTATGAAAAAAATATATTATTATGTATAATTAAGTTCTTATATGAAATTTTATTTTATTTTTATTTATTGAAAATATGGATAATAATTTAACTTTATCATAATATTTGTAGGTATAAATGAGTACGACGATCCAACGTTATCACTTGAGGAATCTCTTCTCGATATTTATAGAATTGATTATCATTATCGTCATCTTTTTTATCTTAAAGAATCGATTAAGTAAGTATTTTTTTATTTATAAATTTAGGTCAATAATTTCAATTCTTATATGAAATAACTATACTATTTTCTTTCTTTTAATATGTAAATACAGGGCTGGTGTAAATGTAAAGGGATATTTTGCATGGTCTTTCTTGGACAATTTTGAATGGCATAAGGGTTATACCATGAGATTTGAAATGATACTTGTGGATTGTAAAAATGATTTAAAAAGATATCAAAAGCTTTCAGCATCTTGGTTCAAGAATTTTCTCACAACAGATACCAAACTTTACATAGATTCCATTTAATAGTGCTACAAATTTCTTTATAAACATTATAGATTTATTTCATTGTTTGAATAAGACAAGTATACATTTGAAATTATATGTAATATATAAAACATATATCATTAATCATTGATTCTATGTTAATACTGTAATTACATTTTTTATTTTCCAAACAATAGATGGAAATAGTTAACTATATTTTATTCTCACTGTTGGATATAAAATCTATTAGATTTAATTATTAGATTTAATTCATATTTAAGTTTGTTAGATATTAGATTTAAATATTAGATTTGATTCATATTTAAGTTTGTTAGATATTAGATTTAAATATTAGATTTGATTCATATTTAAGTTTGTTAGAGGCTTATAAATAGGGTGTCAATCATTGTAACTTTCAATCCTTTTTGTAGCCATCATTCTCTGAATAAGAATATTTCCAGTCATCATATATTCTACCTTTGCACCAACAATTGGTATCTAGAGCTCCGGTTCAGATTCATTGGGAAACACGGGAAACACGAGTGAACGTGAGGTCTTGTGTGTTTGATTTTGATTCTTAGATTCGTGTTGAATCTTGAACAAAATCTGATCAGAATTTTAATTCTGTGGGTTGGGAAACACTGTGTGAGAAATCTGAGTGTATTGTGCAAGGTAGAAAGATGAACGGAAACGGCAACATGAACACCAAACTTCCAGTATTTGACGGTAAAAACTGGAATCGTTGGATGATCCAAATGCGTGTACTGTTCGGTGCTCAAGATGTTCTAGATCTTGTCACTGATGGTTATGTTCCGGTAGCAGCAGATGCGACGGATGAACAGAAAAACACGCAGAAGGAAGTAAGGAAGAAGGATCAGAAAGCATTGTTCTTCATTCATCAATGTGTTGATGTAAATGTGTTTGAGAAGATTGCAGATTCAACGACAGCAAAGGCTGCGTGGGACACACTGGTTAGATGTTATGGTGGTGACGCATCAGTGAAGAAGGTGAAGCTTCAGTCCTTGAGAAAGCAATATGAGAATCTCAACATGAAGAATAATGAGAAAGTTTCTGAATACATCTCCAGAGTGATTCTGATCACTAATGAGATGAAAGCGTGTGGAGAAACTCTTTCTGAAGAAACAATCATGGAGAAGGTATTGAGATCCCTTACCTCTCAATTTGATTACATTGTGGTAGTAATAGAACATTCCAAAGATCTGAGCACCATGAGAATTGAAGAGCTGCAGAGCAGTCTAGAAGCGCAAGAGTTGCGTTTGACTGAGAGAACTTCTGAAAGGGAAGTAGAGCAGCAGGCTCTGAAAGCAACTTCTGATAGGAGGTATCAGAAGCAGTCAGAAGCCAGGAGAAGATCTGATGGTGGTCAGAAGTCAGAAAGCTCAACCTCTGATAGACAAAAAAATGCTCATAAGGGAAAAGAGAAGTATGACAAGAAGAAAATCCAATGTTACTGCTGTAAGAAGTTTGGTCACTTTGCTAGAGACTGTTGGTCAAACAAGGAGAGAAAATCAGAAGAAGCAAATATAGCCAGAAGTTCTGATGACGAATCTGTGCTATTGATGGCCTCTGAATCTGATGATATGGATCTGATAGACTGGTGGTATATGGACACTGGTTGTTCAAATCATCTTACTGGAAACAAGAAATGGCTGGTTGACTTTGACTCTGAAAAGAGGACAAAGATCAGATGTGCTGATGACAAATATCTTAATGCAGAAGGTATGGGAAATGTCAGAGTGACTCTGAACAATGGGAAAACAACATTGATTCAGAACGTGTGGTATGTACCTGGCATCAGAAGCAATCTGATGAGTGTGGGACAATTAATTGAGAAAGGTTTCTCAGTTACCATGAAGGACAATCTTCTGAAGCTGTACGACTGTAATCAGAAGTTGATTATGGAGTCAGAACAGGGAAGGAATAGAACATTCAAGGTGAATGTCAGAACTGCAGACTCAGAATGTCTTAGTGCAACAAGTGCTGAGAAGGAGAGTGAGCTGTGGCACAGAAGATTTGGTCATTTGAATTTCAGAAGCTTAAAACATCTGAATTCAAAGAAGTTGGTACATGGAATTCCTGCAATTAAGAAGCCTGAAAAGTCATGCAAAGTTTGTATGGAAGGAAAACAACCACGATTGCCATTTGCGTCAGAAACTGCTCCAAGAGCAAAACATGCCTTGGGAGTTGTACATTCTGATGTGTGTGGTCCATTTCCAGTAGCATCGATGGGAGGGAATAAATACTTTGTGTTATTTGTTGATGAATTCACAAGAATGACATGGGTATCCCCTATTAAGTTCAAACACGAGGTGTTTGATGAATTCAAGAAGTTCAGAATGAAGGCTGAGAATCAGAGTGGTCAAAAGCTGAAGATTCTTAGAACTGACGGTGGAGGTGAGTATAACTCCAAAGAGTTCCAGAAGTTCTGTGAGGAGAATGGAATTGAGCATGAGGTTACTGCTCCTTATACCCCTCAACACAATGGTCTTGCTGAAAGAAGAAACCGAACTTTGCTTGATATGGTGAGAAGCATGCTAAAGGAGAAGAAGCTTCCTCAGAAGCTCTGGGGAGAAGCTGTTGCCACCGCAACGTATGTACTCAACCGATGTCCTACGAAGAAGTTGAAGGAAATAGTTCCAATACAGAAGTGGACTGGAGATAAGCAAAGTGTTAGTCATCTGAAGGTGTTTGGTTCTGTTTGCTATAAACATGTTCCAGAAGCCAGAAGACAGAAGCTGGATGATAGAAGCAAAGTGATGATTCTGATAGGGTACCACAATACAGGTGCATACAAGCTCTATTGTCCAGAAACCAATAAAATTGAATTCAGCAGAGATGTGATTGTGAAGGAATCAGAAGTTTGGAATTGGGATAAGTCTCAATCTGACTCTGATGTTAGAACCTCTGAAGAAAGG
Organism: Lathyrus oleraceus; assembly: GCF_024323335.1. Lineage (NCBI taxonomy): Eukaryota > Viridiplantae > Streptophyta > Magnoliopsida > Fabales > Fabaceae > Lathyrus > Lathyrus oleraceus. Next base: position 476,938,173 of record NC_066585.1, read on the forward strand.
TCAGAGTTCAGAATTTCTGAGGCTGGAGTAAACTCTGATATTGATTCTGATTCTGATAGTGATTCTGACTCTGGAGAAGACTCAGAAGATGAAGGTGACTCTGATGATCCAGACTCTGATGACCCAGACTCTGATGGTAATCCAGATTCTGGTGGCAATTCAGACTCTGGAAATATGCCAGACCCTGAAGATGATCAAGGCTCTGGAGGAAGTCAACCATCTGAAGCTAGAAACTCTGAAGCTCAAGACTCTGAACAAGTTCAGAGACCACAAAGAATCAGAAACATCCCCAGAAGATATGCAGAATTTGACATGCTGCAAGACACTGAAGTAGACTCTGAAGGAGAAGTTATTCAGTGTGCCATGTTAGTAGACTCTGAACCCATAAGTACAGAAGAGGCTCTTAAGCAGAAGCTCTGGCTGAAGGCCATGAAAGAAGAACTTGATGCTATAGAGAGAAACAAGACTGGAAGTTCTGAACAGGAGATAGCCAAGTTCAAGAAAGTTCTGATGAATGAATTCGAAATGACTGATCTAGGCAAAATGACATACTTTCTAGGGATGGAATTCAGATACTCTGAGAAAGGTATTATTTTGCATCAGCTCAAGTATGAATTAGAACTTCTGAAGAGATTTGATCTGAAGAATTGTAAGATTGCTGTTACTGCATGCCAAGCTGTGTGGATTCTGAATCTATTGCAGGATCTGAAGATTAAAGTAAACAAACCTCTGAAGCTGATGATTGACAACAAGTCTGCAAACAATCTTGCCAGAAACCCAGTGTTGCATGGGAGAAGCAAGCACATTGAGACCAAGTATCATTTTCTGAGACATCAAGTTCAGAGGGGAGTGTTAGAAGTTGTACACTGCAGCACTCAGAAGCAGTTGGCAGATGTTCTGACGAAAGCTATCAAGACTGATCAATTTCTCAGATTAAGGGATGGAATTGGTGTTACAAGTTTTGATGGAATATGAATTAAGGGATGGTATTAGATTTAATTATTAGATTTAATTCATATTTAAGTTTGTTAGATATTAGATTTAAATATTAGATTTGATTCATATTTAAGTTTGTTAGATATTAGATTTAAATATTAAATTTGATTCATATTTAAGTTTGTTAGAGGCTTATAAATAGGGTGTCAATCATTGTAACTTTCAATCCTTTTTGTAGCCATCATTCTCTGAATAAGAATATTTCCAGTCATCATATATTCTACCTTTGCACCAACAAAATCAACTCATTTTTTTGGCAAAAAAGTGTATGTTAAGTTATTTCACACAAATTAAAAAGAATTTACTAGTAAATAAAATTGGATAATAATTTTATTAAAAGGATGAATATTATTTTTGTCTACTGACATAGAATCTTTTTTTAAATGAGAGAAACCATCACAAAATCAAAGTTTGATTGAACGATCACAAAAGTAAAAGAAACCACCAAACTCAAGTTAGAAAGGACGACACAACCCTCCGTGCTTTAACCGCGAATGAAGATTTTGTTCGATAAAAATTACGGTCGATTAATAAACTACCTTATAGTTTATGATTGATGACTGATAACTGATGGTTTATAGCTTATTGTGGATGATTGATGACTGATAATTGATAAGATAATTGAAGAATTGGATAAAATTAACGATTCAACTAACTTATAAATGTAAAATGACATAAAACATATTTATTTTATTTTAAATTAAAATAAATTATAAAGGATAAAAGATGACTTTTGTGAAATAATAATGATAAAAATGGAAGAAAAAATGATAAGCTATAAGTTAATAAAACAGACTATAAGCTCATGATGAAAAGATCATTACCAAATCGATCTAAACTGTCATATTAACTTATAAACTATAAACTATAAATAAACTAGAAGCTCGCCAATATGACTTACCAAACAGAGCCAAAGAGCATCCCTCCTTTCAAAATCCTCAATCTAACATGTCTCAGATTCGTAATTATCGAAACCTCAGAACAAAAAAAGGAAAAGGTATTAGAAGAAGTTCATTTGAACACGACCAGAGAGAGAATCATTAAGGTTTGAACTCACCTGAGAAGGCTATCAAAAATCACATTCTAAACCTTCAGGGCAAACTCCCCAGCTACATCAAAACAACTTTGACTAAGCCATTGATGTAGCTTTTGATATGTGTTTTATGAAATTTGTTTTTGAGACAGAGAGTAAAACGATGGAAATGATGATGAACGAAGAAAACTCTCAGAGAACCATTCTTGGAATGATAAACAACATATATATAAAAGTTATTTTTATAAACGACCGAGTTATTTTTATGCATAATTTTTTTATCATAGATCTAAACCTAAGAGAATTTATCGACATCAGATAGACTCACAAACATGATAAAAATATAACAAACAATAAATAAAAGTGTAATGATAAAATATGTTCGATTAACTAAATCACAAATAATATCATGACCACATCATATACATATTATAAGTTACGATAATGTACAATGTGCACAGCAGAGAAAAATAAATATTTATTTTTCTTTTTATGAGGTTTCTATTGTAGGTCGCATTAAAAATAATATTATTATATTTTGAAAATGGTAAATAAAGATATTCAAAATTATATCGAAGCATGCAAAGTAATATTGATACTGTGTAATCTATGACGTTCTTTAAGAGGAATGCCGAACATGAAATCTCTATTCGAAGTATTTTCTTTTTCCCTGCAATTGTTTTCCGTAGTAAAGAAAAAATGTAAGACTCTTAAATTAGAAATTTTTTATCGAAAAAGATAATAAAATTAATAGTAAGTAGTGTAATCAAGTTTTTGCTTACCTTATAAAGATTCTAATCAATTCTTCGTACATCCCTTTATCAATGCGCTCTTGAGATTTAAAAAACTACAAATACACGACAAAATGTCATATTATCAAAGAAATACATTCAGAACACTTGACGCATTTGAATATAATATGGTTTATTGCAACACAAATAATACTTGGAGAACGAAGATACTTTGTTTTAGTCTAGATTTGGTAGAACAATAATTATGACTTGTTTCTGAATTACCTGGATTTCTGTTAAATAAGCAAAACAATGGACTTAGTAAATGTTTTATTTACATAAACTACAAATAGAAGTTAAATTCATCCATTAAAAAATAATTTAGAGTAAAAATATTCTTAAATGAATTAAATAAAAACCTCTCCATCCTTTGGGATATTATTTCTCTTTTCACCATTTTTCAAAGTTGTGTTTTATCTGTTTTCACTGTGGAGCACCAACCGATAGAGTAAATTTTCAAACGTTTGACCTGTTTCAATGAGGATGATAAAAATGTTACTGAAAGAGGGATGAAAATGCATGAAACAATTTTTTATACGTATTACGGAAAAGATAAATACACCTTATTGTCGTGTTTGCCGATTGATGAAATACTTTGTTCATCCTTCCATGTATTCCATTTATCTTCAAAGTCTGTTATATAAAATTTATTGCATAAGAATAGTGAGAATAACTATCACCCCATTTATATCTAACGTAAAAGCATAAAATAAATGATTAAGTATAACTTACTTTTATGTCGAAGCAAGTTTCAACATTCTTTCGTCTCAACTCCTTACATAATTGAAAGATTTCACCGTGTTCTATTTTGGCTGTATAGTAAAGCAAAAGAAAATTATATTTAGTTATTATCTATCTATGATATAAATAATATAATATAAGCTTGGTATGTCGTGTAACCAAAATGGGAATCAACGTGTGAGCAATTTTTTCAATATACTTAATAAATACTTGCGGGTGCGATAAAAGAATTTGTTTGTAGACTATATTTTTTGTGTTTTCACCATCTTCTCCTTTCAATTTTTCTTCCTTGGTTAAAACTCTTGTTGTAGTCTGTGAAACACCCCTGGGTAAAGCCACATATAACTGTCCATGACTAAAAACATGTCGTGGAAGATATATTCCAACATTTGGAATGGTTTGTCCTTGTGATTTATTTATTGTAATTGCAAAACTTAGTCGCACAGGAAACTGCTTTCTACTAAGGACAAAAGGTAGTCTATCACTTGCAGATGTTTTTATTTTAATTCTGGGCAAAAAAGCACGTTTTTCTGCGTTGCTTCCTGTCAAGATTTCCACATCCAACATATTCATAAATAAACCACGACATAATAACCGGGTCCCATTACATAATCCATATCTAGGTACTGCTACATCCAATTCATTGAGATTAATTTTCATATATCATAAATGTAAAGTTCTGTATAATGTAATCCATTATAATTCATTATTTATATAAATATTTTAGGCTAAATAAATCAAATGACTTTAGTAATAAAAATGTTTAATTTATTGAAATGTAAAAAATCTTTAAACTATGCATATCAATTAACTCTATAAATTTGACCTTATGAAGCTCTAATATAATGTTTGCAATTTTGCTTCTAGTATATGTGCTTACCATTTTTTCATGTTAATAGGATGATGTTGCAATCATGAAGTATATGAACACAGATGCATACAGATTCTCCATCTCTTGGCCAAGGATATTGCCAAGTAATAGCAAATGTTTGAATTTATTCACATCCTTAAAGAGTTTCATATGGTTGAATCTTTCATTTAAGTTAACAACTCTAACAAATACGCAGAAGGAAAAGTGAAAACAGGTATCAACCAAGAAGGAATCAAATATTACAACAACCTCATCAATGAGCTACTCGATAATGGTAATGCATAAATCATGCACGCGTATTGACATTTATATAATCAGATACTTTGTTTATATGATTTGTTTGTTTTACAAAAAACTAAGAAACAACATTTATGTTCAGGCTGCTTCGCCTTGGCTATTTGTTTATCCAAGGGGGATTCAGGAACTACTACTGTACACAAAGACAAAGTATAACAATCCTTTGATATACATCATAGAAAATGGTATGGATGAGTTGAACGATCCAACACTATCACTTGAAGAGGCGCTTTCGGATATTTATAGAATTGATTACTTTTATCGTCATCTTTATTATATTTCATCTGCAATCAAGTAAGTAGTAGAACCATCTCTCTACTCATTTCACAATCTATTCTCGGTTATAATTCCTTGCTTTTATGTGTGAAGGCATGGCGTGAAAGTACAAGGATATTTCGCATGGTCACTTTTAGATAACTTTGAATGGATTGCCGGATACACCATGCGTTTTGGAATTAACTTTGTTGATTACAAAGATAATCTTAAAAGACACCATAAACTCTCTGCCCATTGGTTTAGGAATTTTCTTAAAAAACATTAGAGTTACAGCTTAATGTCTTGTTGATCTCCAATAGTATGATATGATCTTGATCATTAATCGTAATACAAAGTGAAAATTGTAATATTGGATTTGAATAACAATTGAGCTCTAGCTAGAAGTCATAGTTTGTTTTTGAATAACAATGTGAAATATTATAGTATTGTAATATCCTAATCAACAATAGGGTCTTCACTCTATTCTGGTTTTGTATTATTCTAATCATATTCTATTTATCAAGTTTTTATTTAATTGCACCTTATATTTTAGAAATATAAGCGTAAAATTATAAATAAAGTGATCTTTATATTTTAGAAATAATCTTATTGCGCTATAAAGATACGTAGACACGAGAATGTGAATCCTTGGCGAGCACCTTTCTTTATTTTATTTGTCCTCTCCGGTTCCACGAATTACGAGACTCTGACTTTCTCATTGCACCATGAGAATACGTAGGCATGAGGGTCACAATCCTCCTCGAGCACTCTCTTTCTAACCCATTTTCTGTTTTGCATTTACTTAAAGATAACAATACTCATTCAAGAAAGAGCATTCAAAATGGTTCCCATGAAGTATTGTGGATGTGGGGGTGCTAATACCTTCCTCTTGCATAACCGACTCCCGTATCCATTTTTCTGTTTCCCTTGTGTTTTATCGATACTTTCCCTTCTCACTTGGGGGATAAATAAAGTTCGATGACGACTCTGTTGTACCTTCGAGCGTATGATGTGTTTGGTGCGTACACCATTTTGTCAGTTATCTTCATCGCCACCATAAATTAGCCCTCCCACATTCGTGTAATATACCTACTAGAGCATGTGAGTCTCGCTCCTCTTGTAGGGAGAACACACCTTATACTTTTTTGGACAATACATTTAGTTTTAAAGACACTAGGCACACTTACTTAACATCTTAAGACACTAATGATTTGTAGATTAAAACATAACACATCATACCTCATGTATTTTTTAATCAAAACTCAACGGTAGCAAACTCATAATATGGATCGAAGATTTCCTTATTCCAAAGGCTCAACAACCCAAATATGTAAGAAAACTGTAAATGTAAGAAACAAAATCAAATTACTTAAATTCAACCAAAACTCATTTCAACATTAGGAAGAAAGCTCACCATATGATAAACTCCGAAGAAAACCTTATACTTAAAAGAAGAACTTTTGAATTACACAAATTGAGGATGTGATTGTTAAACTAAATGACATTGTGCATGTGAATTAAATCCTAACAAGCAATGTAGAACTCATTAGACCATAACCGAGAATAATAGTTTATTAAGGTAGTTGAAGATGACGGTTGTTGTAGGAGGTAGAGTCTTATGAGATCAATGTTTCGAGGAAATGAAGAAAGGCCATTGTTTGGTTGATATGGGGCAACAAAACAAGGTTAGGTCATCTATCCATAGAAAAATGTTAATTGAGAGAGAGAGAGAGAGAGAGAGAGAGATCTTAAAAATGAAGGAATCACTGTAAGGAAGCCACATACAAGTCATGCTTGGGTTCTTGAGGGTTTGGGGAAACACAAAATGAAATCCTTTGAATTGACAAAAAGAAACGCAAAAGAATTAGAATATGTTTAATTAAAAATATATACCTATGGTTCTTTTTCTAACGACATCGAAGGATATATAACTAACAACGTTGCATGTGTATTGTAATTTTCTTGTAGTTCAAATTAGTTAAAAATGTAGCTATATTAGTTGAGTTACTTGTATGACAAGTAACTAAGCCTCGGTTGTTTATTTTGAGAAGTTAGTTGTTAATTCCCCTTATACAAATATACAAATACATAGTACTTATATAGAATAAATGAATAAAATTCACTTCTTTTTTTATCATTCTACTCTCTTCCAATCGTCTCCATTTTTTCGGCCATTGAAACAATGATAGTTAATCTCATATTATGTTTTAATATTGTTTTATTTTAAAATAAATTAAAATTTTATATTTATTTACACTAAAGATTTTAATACTCAATCAAAACTCATGTATACACTATTCTAAAACGTAGATTCTGTAATGAAATTTGACATCGGCCAAAGTATTTATCATTGTAAATTCTATTTAATAAGGCGGTTTTCTTTATTCTTAATCTTTCACTTCAGTTAAATATAATAATTGGGGTAAAATATGATTTTTTTTTCAAAATTAAAATTAAAAAACATTTAACCACGGTCAAATTTTTTAACCGTGGAGAAATGTCCATATCACGAACACACTCTGAATTCCAACACATACATTTTAGTTTTTCATTTATTTTTAAGACACTTATGTGTTGTAATATCTTCATTAATTTTTACTATCTTGAAAATTCTGGCATTGAAGATCAATGTCAAAGTTCAAGCATACCGTTTATATTATAAAGTCAAACTTGACATTAATCTTTAAACAAAATTTTCAATATATTGTTTTAGCATCTTCAAAGCCTAAACTAGGGGTGGCAAAACGGGTCCGGCCCGCGGGTAATGCTTGTTTTGCCCGCACTTTTGTGCGGGGCGGACCAAGGATTTAGGCCCTCACCCTCAAAAGTGTCCTCCCCACCCCGCCCCGTTTTTTTCGCGGGCTTTTGCGGGCACGTGTATTTACATATATTTTTGCATTTTTTGGCTTAAAGAGTGCAGTGCCCGCGGGCTTTCCCCGCCCCGCCCTCAATTTTTTGCGGGGCGGGTCTAAGTTTTAGGCCCGTATCCTCAATTATGACCGCCCTGCCCCGCCCCGTTTTTTTGTGGGCTTTTGCGGGGCGGGCCTAAACAGGGCGGGCATGCCCGTTTGCCACCCCTAGCCTAAACCTTCTGGATCAATGATACAACAACATAACAAGATGGACGATGAAGTTTCAATATATTGTTTTCTAGTTTGTGAACATGTAGAAATTATGTGCAGGGAAAATGTGTAGAGTTTGTGAATGGAAAATGAAGTTTAGAGACAAAATTAGTTTGGATTAGGAAAAATGTGAATGAACGTGTTGAACTTTTATAGACAAATTTGTATAACTTTTGCCCACAGTTGAAAAAAGTAACCATGGTGAAATGTTATAAGTTATCCCCATGATTATTAATAGTAATCATGGTGAAAAATGCTCCTTTTAAATTAAAACATACTAAAATATAGTTTATTTTTCTTCATAACAGAACAACGCCCTAGCGAAAAGCCTTAAGAATAGAACAACGCCCTAGTGAAAAACTATCTCCATAAACCTATGAAGCATCTTTTCTTCACTAACTTTCATTATATCTTTTCCAACTCATAATCAAGAAAAGAAAAGACAAAATGCACAAGAAGGGTACATGAAGTTCATTTCTTTAACTCTTATTTTTGTCAAAATTACCCTATGTAATTATTATAGAGAGAACAAAAGTAAAATGAATGTAATATATAATTAAGAGTATGAGAATTATTATTTAAAAAGTAACTATAATGACTAATTTTCTTAGTATGTGTAAAAAATAAAAAAATAACACTTAAAAGAGGGAGCATTGAATTGAATTACTTCATACTAGGAGACAAACACAATTGTGTTTTATACCACATTTAAATACATTGCGTTTTAGATTATCCAAACAATCGCATGGGTTCCGTGTTTTCTCTTATTACACTGCGCAATATCTCGCTTGTCAACTTTGCAAATTATATTACATATAATAAACATTCATAAAAGTACAAATAGACTAATATATGCACAAATAATAAACATTCATAGAATTACAAATAGACTAATATATGCACAAATTTGTATGCATCCATAAAAATTGATATAAACTAATAATATCAAGAATATTTTTTGCCGTTTATAAATAAATTTGTATCAACAATTTTTTTTTATAAAAATATTTATATCAATAATACACTTTTTCCCGTTCATAAATATAATATTAACAATAATCTTTTTTCAACTTATAAAAATATTTGTATTAAGAATACATTTTCCCGTTTATAAAATATTTATATTAATAATATTTATAAAAATATTTATATCAATAATACATTTTTTTTTCATGTACCCTTCTTTTCAAAAATGTATATTAAAATATTTTTTTTCAAAAAGACATTGTTAATATTTTTACGCATTTGCGCAATAAAAAATATAACAATATCACTTAATGTCTCTGTTAATGTTTATGTTTAATTATTTATTAAACACATTTTGTCTTATTTTATCTAAATCTTTTTATGATTTTCAACTATCTATAAAATTATATAAAGACAAAACTTAATTTTGGTGTAACGTATTTTCTTTTTTTCACAACATATGGTATTCCTAATCACCAAATTATTCCACTCACACCAGGTTGAACAAAGTCACGTCAAAATGCGGTCTTCTCAATTCAAACAAAATTTAATGCGCGAATATTACATATTGCAAACAAAACATAATATGTATCTGAATAAATACCAATATAATTCATCATATAAATAGTTTATATTAAAATCAAAGATATAAAAAAAGACGCTATTAATATTTTCACGCGTTAGCGCAGTAAAAAAAGCGGACAAACGAGTGCCCGTTTGTCCGCTTTTTTTATTGCGCTAACGCGTGAAAATATTAACAGTTTCTCTTTTTATAAGTTTGATTTTAATATAAACTATTTATTTGATGAAATATATGGTATTTATTGAGATACATATTAAATTTTGTTTGCAATGTAATATTTTTTGTATTAAATTTTGTTTGAATTGAGAAAACCGCATTGTGACGTGACGTTATTCAACCGGTTTTTTTCAAACAAATCAATAACGTGAGTGGAATAATTTGGTGATTTGAAATACGGTTGTGATACGGTGAACTGACTTTGTGTTTTTGCTTTGAAAAGCAATGTTGCAGACAGCAAGAGTCGCCACCGACTTTTCTTTTATCCCATAAGGAAAGGCGGAAAAGAACAGGAAAGACCTTGATTATATTTTGAGTTCGGGAGGTACATTATAAAAAGGGAAGGTGTTAGCACCCTTTGTATCCATGGTTATCCATGGGCTCTTAATTGCTTAACTCACTTATGTTTTCCTTGTTTGAGAAAGTGTTTGAGAAATGTGGTGTGTTTAGAAAATATTTTGAAAGGAGAGTTTAACTTTGTAATGATTCTTGTACGAATGTATACAAACTTTTTATCTCGATTGTGATACGGTGAACTGACTTTGTGTTTTTGCTTTGAAAAGCAAGGTTGCGGACAGCAAGAGTCGCCACCGACTTTTCTTTTATCCCACAAGGAAAGGCGGAAAACGGTGAACTGACTTTGTGTTTTTGCTTTGAAAAGCAATATTGCGGACAACAAGAGTCGCCACCGACTTTTCTTTTATCCCATAAGGAAAGGCGGAAAACGGTGAACTGACTTTGTGTTTTTGCTTTGAAAAGCAATGTTGCGGACAGCAAGAGTCGCCACCGACTTTTCTTTTATCCCATAAGGAAAGGCGGAAAAGAACAGGAAAGACCTTGATTAGATTTTGAGTTCGGGAGGTATATTATACAAAGGGAAGGTGTTAGCACCCTTTGTATCCATGGTTATCCATGGGCTCTTAATTGCTTAACTCACTTATGTTTTCCTTGTTTGAGAAAGTGTTTGAGAAATGTGGTGTGTTTAGAAAATAATTTGAAAGGAGAGTTTAACTTTGTAATGATTCTTGTACGAATGTATACAAAGTTTTTATCTCGATTGTGATACGGTGAACTGACTTTGTGTTTTTGCTTTGAAAAGCAATGTTGCGGACAGCAAGAGTCGCCACCGACTTTTCTTTTATCCCATAAGGAAAGGCGGAAAACGGTGAACTGACTTTGTGTTTTTGCTTTGAAAAGCAATGTTGCGGACAGCAAGAGTCGCCACCGACTTTTCTTTTATCCCATAAGGAAAGGCGGAAAACGGTGAACTGACTTTGTGTTTTTGCTTTGAAAAGCAATGTTGCGGACAGCAAGAGTCGCCACAGACTTTTCTTTTATCCTATAAGGAAAGGCGGAAAAGAACAGGAAAGACCTTGATTAGATTTTGAGTTCGGGAGGTATATTATACAAAGGGAAGGTGTTAGCACCCTTTGTATCCATGGTTATCCATGGGCTCTTAATTGCTTAACTCACTTATGTTTTCCTTGTTTGAGAAAGTGTTTGAGAAATGTGGTGTGTTTAGAAAATATTTTGAAAGGAGAGTTTAACTTTGTAATGATTCTTGTACGAATGTATACAAAGTTTTTATCTCGATTGTGATACGGTGAACTGACTTTGTGTTTTTGCTTTGAAAAGCAATGTTGCGGACAGCAAGAGTCGCCACCGACTTTTCTTTTATCCCATAAGGAAAGGCGGAAAACGGTGAACTGACTTTGTGTTTTTTCTTTGAAAAGCAATGCTGCGGACAGCAAGAGTCGCCACCGACTTTTCTTTTATCCCATAAGGAAAGGCGGAACACGGTGAACTGACTTTGTATTTTTGCTTTGAAAAGCAATGTTACGGACAGCAAGAGTCGCCACCGACTTTTCTTTTATCCCATAAGGAAAGGCGGAAAAGAACAGGAAAGACCTTGATTAGATTTTGAGTTCGGGAGGTATATTATACAAAGGGAAGGTGTTAGCATCCTTTGTATCCATGGTTATCCATGGGTTCTTAATTGCTTAACTCACTTATGTTTTCCTTCTTTGAGAAAGTGTTTGAGAAATGTGGTGTGTTTAAAAAATATTTTGAAAGGAGAGTTTAACTTTGTAATGATTCTTGTACGAATGTATACAAAGTTTTTATCTTGTTTGATTTTGAAAGATGTTTAGAAAAATATAACTCGGCGATGATTCGTGAGGCGATTTTCTAAAAGATGTTTTGAAAAGTGTGAGGTGTGAAAAGTATTTTAAGCTGTGAGCAAGATCTTTCCATGCAATCCTATTAGGATAGTAAAAACACTAGGGGCTCGAACCCAGGACCTCTACGTTGTAGTGAGGGAGGAGCTACCAACGAGCCATGTTGGTCCATTCGTTATTTATTCGCCTTCATTAAAATATTTATTAATTCTACATGGATTTTGCCATTTTGACACAACACCACCATGCATGTTACAGCTTTCTCTCTTACGGCAAGCTACTTTATTTTTTCTCATGTTGTTTCTTTCATGTGAATACAACAAACCTGTAACTTCATCTTATATCAAACCACACACATAAAATATGATCATATGTAATCATCATGCAATAATAAAAATAGCCATGCACAAATCAAGAAGCTTATATTATTTTACTCATGTATTAGTTCTCTTTACTGCAAGTGATAATGATAAAACAAACCTTACACATACATACATGTTAAAGACAACCAAGGATTTATATTATCACCATTATATCATCATCATCATTATTATGTAATAACAGCATGTGAAATAAACATAATCATGCTAGAAACCACACTCATATAATAATAATTAAATGGCAGATATAATTCTTTAATCATGCAAACAGAATTTCTCCAACATGCTATGACATATCAAGAACAGATGCATACTTGAATAAAGCAATATCAACATCCACCAAACCATGAATACATCATCTCAATATATATATTAAACCAATATTATTCATGCATGAATTAAGGAGTATTGCAAGGTAATCATGTTGGATGCAAATTCCATAATGAACACTTACTGGGGATTTGATTCCTCTAGCTTGCTCACTGTATGTGTGTTGTTCTTATTCAGGCTATGAGTGCTTTATGGTTGCTTCTCTTTTCCCTGCCCGTGAATCTTCTTGCTTCTGCCTTGTCTTATGTATCTTCTTCTGCTGTATCTCTCCTCTTTTTCCGTCTCGTTCCCTTACTGCAGCCATATGAAGTATTTATAATGGTGTGGATTAGGGTTTAACCTTGCTAAATATTTGGATCCTTTCCTATACTTTAGGGTTTAACCTTGCTAAATATTTGGATCCCTTCCTATACTTTAGGGTTTAACCTTACTAAATATTTGGATCCCTTCCTATACTTTAGGAGAGTTAGGGTTTAACCTTGCTAAATATTTATTAAATATAAATATTATTATAAATAATGAATAATTGAAATGATTTTTAACAAATAAAAATTAATTTAAATTTTAGTTACATAATTGAATTAAAATTTAAACCTATTTCTATTTTTACTTTCATCATTAAAAAAAAATCAAAATTATTCTTACTTATATCAACCAAAATTAGTTTATAATTTATGGGCTTTTAAAAAATGTTACTCTTATAAATAAATTTTATTAAGTAAAAAACGTGAATTACTAAATAAATACTATTTATAAATAATGAATAAATGGAAGATGAGTCACTAAATTATAAAAATTAGTTATTATAATTTAATGAGCTTTAACAAATAAAATTAATTTAAAATTTTAATTATACAATTAAAATTCAAATATATTTTTATTTATCATTAAATTAAAACTATTTTATTTATATATATATATATATATATATATATATATATATATATATATATATATATATATATATATATATATAAAATTTATTTATATCATACAGATAACCAAAATTATTATTATTTTTTATATCTATATCACATAATAAATAAATTAAAATTTATAATTTATATGAGAATGTATGCTAATGAATGAATGCAAATGTGAGATGAATGTCATGCATGAATCAATTTATCATAAAAATTAACAGGCAAGTTTTGGGGTATGACAACGGTATTATGAAAAAAGAAAATAGGTGACACCAAAATTAAATTTTGTCTTTATATATTGTTATAGATTGTTCAAAACCATAAGAAGATTTAGATAAAATAAGAAGAAAAAAAATTCTCACAGTTTATTAAGCAAATAAACATAAACTTTAAAAGAGAGATACTATTGTTGCTTAATAGGAAGGTCAACCATATAATCAAAATCAGAACTAACTCTCTCTGTCTCTCTCTTCTCTTTTTTCTGCTATGTGAATCATATAAAAATCAATCAACAACACATGTATTTGGTTATTAAACTATTCGTATGTACGCGTGTAATGTTATTTTGAAAGCGAATTTGTAAGCAATTATGAAAGGAACACAATAATCTCCCACAATACTTGTTAATTCAATAAACAATCTTTTGAAAAGATTAAAAAATATATATAAGAAAGAAAAAGGATTACATACTTTCTTCCCTTTATCTCTCTCCCGTACACATTAACATCTCTATCATGTTAAAAACTAAGATTTTCAATAAAACTTTAAATTATAGTTTTCACTTATTATATGCATAATCCATTTTTGCTCTCTTTTTTCAATTCAATTGAAATGAAGTAGTTTTCCATGACAGCATTTTGTGAAAAACGATATATTTGAGAGACAGTTGTTTTGGAAAATTAATGAGACTAGTTATAGACGCAATTAAAGTTTTTTATATAAAATAACTGATTGATTATTCTTTTAATGAAAGTTGAGGGTAATTAAGGAATAAATTAAGATCATACTAAAATTTTGTATTCCCTTTATCTATAGGTAAAGATAATTAAAAGCAAGATCCATGAAAATCTAAATTATATCATAATCAGTAACACAAAATAAAATATAAAAGATAATAACTAAAAAAAACAATCCTCAATTTTATCATTTTTCTATTCACTATATTCCTTATTCTATGCTGGAGATTTTCGTTATTTTTTCTCTATTGAAAGATAAATAACGATAGAAATAATTGATGTATTATAAATGTGATGAAATAAAACCATCCTTTAGTTTGCAGCAGGTTTTTTTGTATGGTAATTAAACCAATTTTTTTTTCAAATAAAAAATTACATTAAATAGGTAATTGTATAGAATGGGGAATAGGGGAAATGGAACCAACTTTAATAGTTATACATGTGATATGTTGGATAAGAATTATAACAACTTAGATTTAACTATAATAACCTTAAAGAAACTGTATCTTTTTATTGATGTTTTATTTTTAAATTTTAAAATAAAATGTATTTTTTAAAGAGTAAAATCAAAAAGAAAAATATGTGAACTGAAAAATTTATATCTTCTTACTTATAGTTATAGATAATAAAAATGAAAATAATAATAATAAAAGAAAGGATCAATTAAAAATTTTTTAAAAATAAAGTCAAATAAAATTAAAGAAACAAAATCAAAATTTATAAATAAAAAATAAAAAGTTTCATAACAAAAATATTCAAAAAAAAAACGCACAATTGGGAAAACTTTCCATGAAATTTAGGTGATAAATTACTTCAAAAGGCAAAAAAGAAAATAGGCTAAAAACTAATCTATGAGAGTAAACTATTTTAAAAATAATATAAATTCATTAATGCTCTCTATTAAATGACAATAGGAAACATTATTGTTTCCTTTAATCAATCTTGTGGCAACGTAATACACTGTTTATGTTTACTCAAATTTCTTTCTCAATATTTTTAATCTATTTTTGTTTACTTTCCATGCCGCAACAACACTCTTCTTCTCTATTATTGTTGAATAGAACACAAAGTATATGAAATAACATGGTTAAATAAATAGAAGAGATAAGACATGATAATATAACAACCATCTTTTCTTACATAGACTACATGAAATACCCACTACGCCAAATAAGGGAAAAGAGGGCGCTTTTTTTGGCCTATAACAGCGCTTTAAAGCGCCCTCTAATCTGGCGCTGGCATAGGTAAAGACAACGTTTTTTTTCCTGGTGAAAACGCTCTCTAAAGTGGCTCTTTAAGCCCTTTAAGGGTCACTTTAGAGGACGCTTTTTAAAGAAAGCGCCCTCTAAAGTGGAAACTCTTAAGGGTTTAGAGGGCGCTTTTACTGGAAAGCGCCCTCTAAAGTGGAAACCTTTAAGGGTTTAGAGGGCGCTTTTACTGGAAAGCGCCCTCTAAAGTGGAAATTTAAAGGGTTTAGAGGGCGCTTATTTTGGAAAGCGCCCTCTAAAGTGGGTGGTTATTTAACATTTACATGCATCACATGTCTCTGTGACCATATTCTCATTTCAGGTTATGTTGCAGCCACAAGAGGTAACCAGAAGAAAATGGCATACAGCTGCTTGTTATAATTCACAAGAGCAACTAAAGGTTCTTTTTATGCTTTTATAATATTAAAATACAAATACTGATATATGCTTATTATTTATATGATCCTCTTGCTATTTGAAATGTCATGAACCGAAACCACTGCTACTCTAATTGAAATGTATAATAACCAATCTCTTTCATTTATTTGTTTATAATCAATCAATTACAACAAAAATGCAAGTATGCTGCTAGATTAGAAAATCACACTGTTTTGGTATTTTTCATATTTAACAAGACCAAAGAGCACAAAAATGAATTGAGTTGATTCAGAAAAAAAAAATATGAATGTGAATACATGAGTGGACACTAGCTGAAGTGCTACTCGAAAGGAAACTTCATCTGAAAAACTGTTGTATTTCTTCAAGAGTTTTCCCCTTTGTCTCGGGGACCCAAATGGCAACAAATCCTGCTGTGAAAACACACACTGCAGTATATATTGTGAAGGTTCCTGATAAAAACATAGGAAGCTTCTGGTTAGAAACAATAGATATTTATAGAAAATTAACATAGGCAATGCACACAAACCTCCCGAACTCCAATCCAAGAGCAAATTTGCTGTTAATGTAACCAACCAGGAAAAGAACCAATTGGCAAGTGTTGCAAAACTTCCAGCTAGGCCTTTGATGTTAATCGGAAGAATCTATTATGTAAAATATATTCAACACATCAACTATCACATTATATTACAACAAAGGTTTGTTCATATAGGGTTGTCATGCATATTATTATTGAAGAAAATTGTACCTCAGACATTATAATCCATGGCATTGCTCCTAATCCCAGAGAGAATGCAATAACCATGACCTGAAAGAAATTGAAAGTTTATAATAATGAAGTTAGGGAAACAAACAATAGAAACCATCATTTGTGTAATAAAGTTGTATTTACACACCACAACTCCAGCCACCCATACGAGGCTCAATGTCGCATATAAATCAGAATCTGGTGATATATATTCTTGAGAGCAAATTCAACATAAAATATATTATCCATATAAAAAACCAAAAATATAAAGAAAAATTTATTGATATATAATCCTGTGAATCTGTGTTACAAATGTCTGAACATTTATGCATGAATGCATGTGTAATATCTAGTTAATGTATTATGTATATATAAAAATAAACAAAAAAAAATGTTCAAAAAATATAACAAACAAAAAAATTATTATTACCTTCAAGTAGAATGATATTGAAACAACCAAAAGACTCAAAGCCATTGTAGATGAAGAAACCTGCAATATGAGATTTTGATTAATCTCTTATTACCCTCCAAACAAATAGTAATGTGAATGCAAAAATTATCGAAAAAGCTCAGACTCACAATAAGTAAAAATCGTAGCAAGAACCTAAATGACATGTAAATATTGTTCAGATTATGGTCTGATAAATTTGGAACGTTACAAATTTAGTTTCCTTTCGGTCGAACCTGAACAGCACCGACTCCAAATGTTGCTACATCACTCGAAACATGCGTCTAAATCTCGGAATAACAGGAAAATACCATAAGACTTTTGCTGGAGACAACTTGTTCTTATATCGCGAGACACCGCATTTAGGACACTCATTTAACGATGCATACTCATTTCGAAACAAAACTCAATAAATGTATGAACCAAGAAAAATGAAACCAAAAATGAACAATAGCGAACGTCAGAAGAGAAACCAAGTAATATGAAGATTAGAAAAATACCTATGGTGTCAAAATCGAACAGCTAACAACGAATTAATAGAAGGAGGAAACGTCGTAGATCTAACAGAGGTGGAAGGAGAACGCCTTAGAAGTAGCGAAAATCGTAGCAGTGAGAACCCTAACGTGAAAAAGAACGAAAATAACAGAGAGTGAAATAACAAAACGCGCAGTATGTTATAATTTTAATGTTTACTAAAGGGGACCTTAGAGGGCGCTTGTGGAAAAAAAGCGCCCTCTAAAGGGGGCCTAAGAGGGCGCTTATGAAAGCGCTCTCCAAGGCTTTCCAAAAGCGCTTTATAAACTTAGAGGGCACTTTCTAAAAAGCGCCCTGTATTGTTGTCCCTCTATCTCCTCCTTATTTTTTCGCTTCACCTTAGAGGGCGCTTTATTACAAAAGCGCCCTCTAAACTGCGCTGTCTATTCCAGTTGTTCGCTCCTTATTTTTTCGCTTCACTTTAGAGTGCGCTTTTGTAATAAAACGCCCTCTAAGGTGCGCTGTCTATTCCAGTTTTTGGCGTAGTGTCCATGATTAAATAAGAAGAGATAACATGATTAAAGTGCATGAAACTATTATACTTACACATCATTGATATGTAATTATCATCTTTTCTTTTATGTTAAATAATGGTGATTACTAAGAACCAAGAGCAGTTTGCATAGTTTCCTTTGTCCATAATTTGTTGTCTTGTATTTTTTCCTTTTGCTTCTCTCTCCATTTTGCATTTTTTCTTTCTAAATAAGTTATGTTGTTCACTTGTTAGTTTTTTTAACCACCCGTTCTTATCCTATTCGTAAAACCTTTGTTTAATTTTAAATTTTAAATTGAATTTTTAACCACCCTTTCTTATCCTATCCATAAAGTCTTTATTTAATTTTAAATTTTAAATTGAGTGTAAGTTTTGTTTTTGTAACCAACACATATCAAGGGTAAACTTGAAAGATAAAATAAGTCATTCCAAAATGAGATCATTAATGCATGCTCATTTGCATATCTTATTGAACATGTTTTGTTTTTGTAACCAACGCATATCAAGGGTAAACTTTATCACTTGAAGAATCCCTTAAGTATTAGGAGATCATTAATGCAAAAGATAATTAAAAGTCATTTCAAAGTCTAATAGTATTAATTTTAATATGATGTACAACAGAAATCTCATAAAAAAAAACGACATTTAAAAAAAGCGGGCAGGCGGGCACGGGATTACATTTCCGCAAAGTATTAGGAGATCAGAAGAGTATTTCTTTGATTCTATCTGCACTTTGCATTTTGCATCAGGTACATGGAGCCACTCACCAAAGGTGAGTATCCAAAAAGCATGCAATCCATGGTGGGAAAACGGCTACCAAAGTTCTCCGAAAAAGAATCAGAGCAACTTAAGGGGTCCTTCGATTTTCTAGGCCTAAACTATTATTCATCCTTTTATGCTGCTAATGCACCTCACCTACGGGGGGCTGAACCAGCCCAACAAACTGATGCTCTTGTTAATGTTACAAGTAATTATCAGTTAATTATATGCTTGCACTAGTTAATTTAGTTCCAAAAAGTCACCAAACAGAATTAAAATAAAACTAATAATACCTAATCTTCTGAACTTTATTGTTTATTATTTTTGAATGACAGATCAGCATGATGGAAAGCTCCTTGGTCCAATGGTATGTACTTCATCATTGCATTGGCAACTAAATTACATATCAATTCTTTTCATTTTTTATATTTTGTGCATGTCTAAAATATAAAGATAGCTTTATTATAATTATTTGTAGGCTGCTTCCAGCTGGTTGTGCATTTATCCACGAGGGTTTCGAGAACTATTGCTTTTCATAAAGAAACAGTACAACAACCCTGTAATTTACATTACTGAAAATGGTAATTAATACATCTATTCTACTTATCTTCTAAGATAGTATGTGTAGTGTAGTATTGCAATGTTGATAAAGCCAATGAAAATCTGATAAAATTAATTTATAGGTTATGATGAGTTCAACGATCCAACTCTATCACTTGAAGAATCCCTTATAGATACTTACAGGATTGATTACTTTTATCGTCATCTTTATTATCTTCAAACCGCAATCAAGTAAGTAATGCTTATGAGATTGGTCTCTCAGCTCCTAGTTATTTATTTGTAGGTCTTATACATATTAATTCAAAGTAGTTTTAATCCTATCCATGTTATTCACAGTAGTTTTATTCCTATCCATGTTTTCAAGCCTTTCTTTTTACATTTATACAATAAGGGAGAGGGAAAATAGGATGGTGGTTATTTGTCTTCTTAAGTGTACAAAGGAATATGTAGAAAACTCGTATGGGGGCTACTTTCTTTCTTTATTTCTTTTTTTGGGTTAATTATTCTGCTTTATTGGCCTTTATGCATAGAAGGGATGGTGTGAATGTAAAGGGATATTTTGCATGGTCATTGTTGGATAACATGGAATGGGACTCTGGCTACACGGTGCGATTCGGACTCGTCTTTGTGGATTTTAAAAATGACTTGAAAAGATATCCAAAACTCTCGGCGCATTGGTTCAAGAAATTCCTCAAAAAATCTTAGGACTTGTATATTTTCAGCACAAGGAAAAGTTATGTGTTTTAATGAACTTCAGATTAGAAGAAAATGATATGAAATTCACTCTTACATAGAGTTTTTTTTAAATAAAAGAGTTGTTAATAAAAGAATTCAGATTTAGTAAAGCACTTTTTATTTATCCTCTTTTAACTTTTGTATTTATAATTTAAATTCTTTTTATGATATTTTGTAACTGCATAGTGCATATCTGAGTTAAGTTATATATTTTGGAGCTACATGATTTTAACTGATATTACTCTTAAGTGAAAAACTGTCACTTTCCTTTACTAATCTAGTATTAATGCCAAATGTAAACAGTAAATTGCACTCATCTCCTTTCAAACATATTCTCATTTTCACATAAAATTTTAATTTTAATTTTTTATTTACAACAAGACGAACGGAGAACAGAGAGGAAACTATATTATTTAGAACAATTTGCTCTCTGAATTTGTATGAGTGTATCAATCTGGTCTTCTACATTATTAGTATTCTAAAATGTTTAATCAGGTTTGTCTCTCTGTGTGGATTTTGTTATCAATTACAACTCTGACAATCTTTTTGCATATACCAACAACCATATAAATATAAGTAACATTTTTTCAATTTTAGAAATCATTTTCAAATATTTTTAATATAATTTATGCATCTTACATAATGTATGTACCAAATTGGATACTAATATTTACTCTTTTGAAAAAGCTAACATACTCCAAATTAGTGTCCATTAGGATACTAAAATTTTCATCTCTCTCACATGTCTTGTCTTTTCTTATATAAAGTCCTGGTTTTCACACACAACAATCAAGTTCCATATTCATTATCAACAACAACTGTAATTGTAATTGAACAGAATCAGAATTTGATAAGGGCATGGCATTGAATGCCTATCGAAGTCTCTTCATCTTCAACCTTGGTGTCTTGACTCTTATTATAATGGCCGCGGCTGTTACTCCTACTACACTTGTTGACCGGACATCTCTTAATCGGAGCAGTTTTCCGGCAGGTTTCATTTTTGGTACTGCCTCCTCGTCCTATCAGGTTCGTTTTGTAAGATCATTAAGGCTAATGAAGCTTAAGAATCGGAGGTTATTTAATTTTTAAGGTATGATTTTGTATGTTGATAATGTAGTATGAAGGTGCTGCAAATGAAGGGGGTAGAGGACAAAGTACATGGGATAACTTTACTCATAAATATCCTGGTATATTCCTTTATTTTTTTTATAAATTATAGTTAATATTATTATTATTATTATTATTATTATTATTATTATTATTATTATTATTATTATTATTATTATTATTATTATTATTATTATTATTATTATTATTATTATTATTATTATTATTATTATTATTATTATTATTATTATTATTATTATTATTATTATTATTATTATTATTATTATTTTCATCCGTATCCAATTATCCCTATTCGGAAATTAGTTCTAACCAGTGGTTCCTGCCTCCTCCTTCTTCCACTAGTATTATTTTATGAGAAATATTTATATAAATCTATATTCTTATTTTATGCGAAATATTTATATAAATCTATATTCTTAGAAACATTGGATGCTAAAAGAGAAAATAATGATTGACTTTGTTAGGATTGTTTTCATCTATGAATTTTTTCTATTTTATACTTTGAAAATTAAAACTAAAATAAAATATAATGAATTTTTTTATAAAAACACGGCACTTGAAGAGGAAGGGATGGGATATTAAATTTGATTTATATTGATTAGTTTAGTAGAAAGACGGTCACGAACGTGTCTGCTTTTCTATTGTGCTTAAGTGAATATTTATTTTATTATATTAAGTTATAAACTTTTTGTTATATACTAGAATCAAATTATTTTATAATATCTGCACATTTTGATATAAAATAAAATAAATATTTTTGACATATAAGATAAAAAATTATTCTTTTATAATACTTAATATTGTTCTTATTGTGGTGAAATTATTGCTATGGAATTGTTCTTAATACAATTGAATTTAACAGATTTTGTTAATTAAATATTAAAATAGTATTATAAAAGAATAAAATAGTAAATAGATTTCTTAAATAAAAAATATAATTAAGGGGAAAATATTATACCAAATTAAATATTTCATTTATAAATAGATATAGATTCTCTGTTTCTGTTTATTACATTTTAGTTTCTACTTATTTTTTTAATTACTACTAATAAAAATGATTTTGTCATTAAAATTAACATAACTATTAATTAATTTGATAACGCTATTGGCAATAGTCTTTTTGTTTTTTATTATGTAGTAATTGGTGTAATTGCTTACAGAAAAAATATTGGATAGAAGCAATGGAGATGTAGCTGTTGATCAGTATCATCGTTATAAGGTACTGCTACATCCAATTCATTGGGATTAATTTTCATATATCATAAATGTAAAGTTCTGTATAATGTAATCCATTATAATTCATTATTTGTATAAATATTTTAGGCTAAATAAATCAAATGACTTTAGTAATAAAAATGTTTAATTTATTGAAATGTAAAAAATCTTTACACCGTTAATGCATATCAATTAACTCTGTATATTTGACCTTATGAAGCTCTAATATCATGTTTGCAATTTTGCTTCTAGTATATGTCCTTACCATTTTTGCATGTTAATAGGATGATGTTGCAATCATGAAGTATATGAACACAGATGCATACAGATTCTCCATCTCATGGCCAAGGATATTGCCAAGTAATAGCAAATGTTTGAATTTATTCACATCCTTAAAGAGTTTCATATGGTTGAATCTTTCATTTAAATTAACAACTCTAACAAATACGCAGAAGGAAAAGTAAGCGCAGGTATCAACCAAGAAGGAATCAAATATTACAACAACCTCATCAATGAGCTACTCGATAATGGTAATGCATAAATCATACTATTTTAGGAGGGAATACTATATTACTAGTATATCATATTATTGATTGATGGAGTTATTGATCCAGGTCTAGTACCATTTGTAACCCTTTTCCATTGGGATCTTCCCCAAGCCTTACAAGACGAGTACGAAGGTTTCTTGAGCCCCAATATCATGTAAGTTTCGCGGAACAAATTTCTATATGCATGATCCATGTTAGAGCATTATGACATTGTTTGATCCATAAGGCTTGATTGTTGAATCTCTTTATGCAGAAATGATTTTCAGGACTATGCAGAGCTATGCTTCAAGGAATTTGGAGACAGAGTGAACCATTGGATTACTCTTAATGAGCCGCACTCTTACAGTATGGGTACAGAGCCCTACATGGCCTCACACAACCAACTCCTCGCTCATGCAGCCGCTGTCAAAATTTATAGAACCAATTATCAGGTACAGAGCCTTAAATGGAAATTTTGTTATGATTGTCCGTAAAATCATCTAACTCGAAATAACGGAAGCAGGCTTCTCAAAACGGTTCAATAGGCATCACCTTAAACTGTCACTGGTTTTTGCCTTTCTCAAATGACACATTAGATCATCAAGCTGCTCAACGCGCTCTTGATTTCATGTTTGGATGGTAATGGCTATTTCCTATCAAGTTTTCTCTTAACCCTGCATTTGTTCATATTGTCCGCAAAATCACGAATCACGACATAATGGCAGCCGAATGTTTATGTTATGCTTCAAGCTTCTTAAGGAATTTGTTTGTAGGTTTATGCAGCCAATGACAACAGGAGAGTATCCACTAAGCATGGTGTCTTTTGTGGGAAATCGGTTACCAAAGTTCACTCGAGAGCAATCCAAGATACTTACCGGCTCATTTGATTTTATCGGAGTCAATTACTACACCTCAAATTATGCGGCCAATATACCACATTCAAATAACGACACAAGCAAATCTACCTATTTCAAGGATACTCATGTCAACTTAACAAGTAGGAATTTCCACCTTGTTCAAAACTCATGAAGAATTATACATTATATATACATTTTGTGATACTTTGCTTTGATTTTTTCAACTTTCTTTGATGTAAAACGTTTCCTGCTATGACTTATTACAGCTGAGCGAAATGGGATACCAATTGGACCACGGGTGAGTAAGACTCTATTTCAGTTATCGTTACATCCGAGACGTGAATGTGTGCGCATGCACGCGTATTGACATTTATATAATGAGATACAAATAACCAATAGAATTTATTGACATTTATATAATCAGATACTTCGTTTATATGATTTGTTTGTTTTACAAATAACTAAGAAACAACATTTATGCTCAGGCTGCTTCGCCTTGGCTATTTGTTTATCCAAGGGGGATTCAGGAACTACTACTGTACACAAAGACAAAGTATAACAATCCTTTGATATACATCACAGAAAATGGTATGGATGAGTTCAACGATCCAACACTATCACTTGAAGAGGCGCTTTCGGATACTTATAGAATTGATTACTTTTATCGTCATCTTTATTATATTTCATCTGCAATCAAGTAAGTAGTAGAACCATCTCTCTACTCATTTCATATTGAATTACCTTATTTCACGGTTATAATTCCTTGCTTTTATGTGTGAAGGCATGGCGTGAAAGTACAAGGATATTTCGCATGGTCACTTTTAGATAACTTTGAATGGATTGCCGGATACACCATGCGTTTTGGAATTAACTTTGTTGATTACAAAGATAATCTTAAAAGACACCATAAACTCTCTGCCCATTGGTTTAGGAATTTTCTTAAAAAACATT
Organism: Lathyrus oleraceus; assembly: GCF_024323335.1. Taxonomy (NCBI): domain Eukaryota; kingdom Viridiplantae; phylum Streptophyta; class Magnoliopsida; order Fabales; family Fabaceae; genus Lathyrus; species Lathyrus oleraceus. The sequence goes on from NC_066585.1 coordinate 476,963,409, forward strand.
AGAGTTACAGGTTAATGTCTTGTTGATCTCCAATAGTATGATATGATCTTGATCATTAATCGTAATACAAAGTGAAAATTGTAATATTGGATTTGAATAACAATTGAGCTCTAGCTAGAAGTCATAGTTTGTTTTTGAATAACCATGTGAAATATTGTAGTATTGTAATATCCTAATCAACAATAGGGTCTTCACTCTATTCTGGTTTTGTATTATTCTAATCATATTCTATTTATCAAGTTTTTATTTAATTGCACCTTATATTTTGGAAATATAAATGCATAACGAACTGGAAGCAGCCTGCATAAAATTATAAATAAAGTGATCTTTATATTTTAGAAATAATCTTATTGCACTATAAAGATACGTAGCCACGAGAATGTGAATCCTTGGCGAGCCTCTTTCTTTATTTTATTTGTCCTCTCCGGTTCCACGAATTATGAGACTCTGACTTTCTCATTGCACCATGAGAATACGTAGGCATGAGGGTCACAATCCTCCTCGAGCACTCTCTTTCTAACCTATTTTTTGTTTTACATGTACTTAAAGATAACAACACTCATTCAAGCAAGAGCATTCAAAATGGTTTCCATGAAGTACTGTGGATGTGAGGGGTGCTAATACCTTCATCTTGCATAACCGACTCTCGTATCCGTTTTTCTGTTTCCCTTGTGTTTTATCGATACTTTCCCTTCTCTCTTTGGGGATAAATAAAGTTCGATGACGACTCTATTGTACCTTCGAGCGTACGATGTGTTTGGTGCGTACACCATTTTGTCAGTTATCTTCATCGCCACCATAAATTAACCCTCCCACATTTGTGTAATATACCTACTAGAGTATGTGAGTCTCGCTCCTCTTGTAGGGAGAACACACCTTATACTTTTTTGGACAATACATTTAGTTTTAAAGACACTAGGCACACTTACTTAACATCTTAAGACACTAATGATTTATAGATTAACACATAACACATCATACCTCATGTATTTGTTAATCAAAACTCAACGGTAGCAAACTCATAATGTGGATCGAAGATTTCCTTATTCCAAAGGCTCAACAACCCAAATATGTAAGAAAACTGTAAATGTAAGAAACAAAATCAAATTACTTAAATTCAACAAAAACTCATTTCATCATTAGGAAGGAAGCTCACCATATGATAAACTCCGAAGAAAACCTTATCCTAAAAAGAAGAACTTTTGAATTACACAAATTGACGATGTGATTGTTAAACTAAATGACATTGTACATGTGAATTAAATCCTAACAAGCAATGTAGAACTCATTAGACCATAACCGAGAATAATAGTTTATTAAGGTAGTTGATTAGATTTCTGTGATTGTTTTGAAGATGACGGTTGTTGTAGGAGGTAGAGTCTTATGAGATCAATGTTTCGAGGAAATGAAGAAAGGCCATTGTTTGGTTGATATGGGGTAACAAAAAACTGTTAATTGAGAGAGAGAGAGAGAGAGAGAGAGAGAGAGAGAGAGAGAGAGAGAGAGAGAGAGAGAGAGAGAGAGAGAGAGAGAGAGAGAGAGAGAGAGAGAGAGAGAGAGAGAGAGAGAGAGAGAGAGAGAGAGAGAGAGAGAGAGAGAGAGAGAGAGAGAGAGAGAGAGAGAGAGAGAGATCTTGAAAATGAAGGAATCACTGTAAGGAAGCCACATACAAGTCGTGCTTGGGTTCTTGAGGGTTTGGGGAAACACAAAATGAAATCCTTTGAATTGACAAAAAGAAACGCAAAAGAATTAGAATATGTTTAATTAAAAATATATATACCTATGGTTCTTTTTCTAACGACATCCAAGGATATATAACTAACAACGTTGCATGTGTATTGTAATTTTCTTGTAGTTCAAATTAGTTTAAAATGTAGCTATATTAGTTGAGTTACTTGTATGACAAGTAACTAAGCCTCAGTTATTTATTTTGAGAAGTTAGTTGTTAATTTCCCTTATACAAATATACAAATACATAGTACTTATATAGAATAAATGAATAAAATTCACTTTTTTTTTTATCATTCTACTCTCTTCCAATCGTCTCCATTTTTTCGGCCATTGAAACAAAGATAGTTAATCTCATGTAATGTTTTAATATTGTTTTATTTTAAAATAAAATAAAATTTTAAATTTATTTATAGTAAAGATTTTAATACTCAATCAAAACTCATGTATACACCATTCTAAAACGTAGATTCTGTAATGAAATTGGACATCGGCCAAAGTATTTATCATAGTAAATTCTATTTAATAAGGCGGTTTTCTTTATTCTTAATCCTTCACTTCAGTTAAATATAATAATGGGGTAAAATATGACTTTTTTTTTTCAAAATTAAAATTAAAAAACATTTAACCACGGTCAAATTTTTTAACCGTGGAGAAATATCCATATCACGAACACGCTCTGAATTCCAACACATACATTTTAGTTTTTCATTTATTTTTAAGACACTTATGTGTTGTAATATCTTCATTCATTTTTACTATCTTGAAAATTCTGGCATTGAAGATCAATGTCAAAGTTAAAGCATACCGTTTATATTATAAAGTCAAACTTGACATTAATCTTTAAAGCAAATTTTTCAATATATTGTTTTAGCATCTTCAAAGCCTAAACCTTTTGGATTAATGATACAACAACATAACAAGATGGACGATGAAGTTTCAATATATTGTTTTCTAGTTTGTGAACGTGTAGAAATCATGTGCAGGGAAAAATATGTAGAGTTTGTGAATGGAAAACGAAGTTTGGAGACAAAATTAGTTTGGATTAGGAAAAATGTGAATGAACGTGTTGAACTTTTATAGACAAATTTGTATAACTTTTGCCCACAGTTGAAAAAAGTAACCATGGTGAAATGTTATAAGTTATCCCCATGATTATTAATAGTAATCATGGTGAAAAATGCTCCTTTTAAATTAAAACATACTAAAATATAATTTATTTTCCTTCATAACAGAACAACGCCCTAGCGAAAAGCCTTAAGAATAGAACAACGCCCTAGTGAAAAACTATCTCCATAAACCTATGAAGCATCTTTTCTTCACTAACTTTCATTATATTTTTTCCTACTCATAATCAAGAAAAGAAAAGACAAAACACACAAGAAGGGTACATGAAACTCATTTCTTTAACTCTTATTTTTCATATTTCTGGTACATGAAATGTTTCACCACTATTCATGTTACAATAATGTTGTTGTTGTTGTTGTTAGTGTTGAGACTCTAAGCCATAGAGTTTTAATGTTGCATCATGTTGTTTAGATTGAGATTGAATGTTATATTTTAATGCTTTTATTGAGATAAGTAATAGGTTTATTGTTGATGCTATTGTTGTTTTATTGAGTTTAAGATTGTTGTTATTGTTGTTTAGTTATTGTGACTTAGCAATGTTTTTAATGTTATATATTGTTGTGATTAAGAGTGAGAGTGAGATTGAGATTTTTTTATGTTTTGCGTTATTTAGAATATTATATGTTGTTGTTGTGACTTAATAATGTTTTGTTTTTAATAAAGTGACTTAGTAAAATTTATGAACTTAGCAAAGTTTTCATTCAAGATGCATGCTTTTACAAGGATTTGATTCAAATTTCAAAAAGTATTATGGATTGTAGTTGGATAAAAGCTAATAGATTAAGTCCGGTGTATGAGAAATAAGTTATTGAATTTTTTAATTTCGCAGAAAGAAAACTTCCTGAGAACATTGGAATCTTTTATTGTCTTTGTGTTATATTTGAAATATAAAAAATTTTGAAAGAAAAAAAAGCAATATTTAACCACCTATGTCGTGATGGAATTAATCAATATTATATAATATGGATGTGGCATGGTGAAATCGATAAAAATCAAATTGCGTTGTCACATGGACATTAAGTTGATGAAGATATGGATGATCAACTAGAAGATATGATATGTGATATTGGAGAAAATTCTTTTAGGAAATCCAATGTGTATGATACTTTATACAGCGACAATGATGAGTCCTTATATATGTGTGCGTAGTGACAATGACAAGTCTTTATGTGTAAGTGTGTGTGTGTGTATGTGCTGTAACGTCCCGATTTTATTAAAATTATTTTTTTGGAATTTAGTTGTGTGGTAGTTGTGGTTGTGTTGTGTTGATTGATATTTTGATGTGTTGTGTTATCATTGGTGTGAGATAGTTACCTTAGAATGATATAAATTAAGGTATTGGGTGTGTGTGAGCAAAAGTATAGAAATGGTGCATTGTTGGTGAGCCTCAAATCCCAATGTGTGGATTGGGTCGGTAGCTGATTTCGAAGGTGATGGAATTAGCGAGTCGTTATCGAAGGTGATGGTAATAAATTGGTGGCTTTGATCCTAAGAGGCGAGGATTGAAGCGGTGATCCCGAGTGTTCACGTATTGGTACCACATGCATTGAGTCGAGTTGTTGAGTCGAGTTGCATTGTACATTGGTTGCATTTGTTATTGTGTTGGATGGTTGATTATGCTGTTATTATGTCGGATGGTTATTATGTTGGTGTTATGTGAGATGGATGTTATGTTGTTATCCTATTTGGATAGTTGTTGTGTTGTTGTTCCGTATGGATAATTGTGATGTTGCTATTATGTATGGATAGTTGTTGTGTGGATTATGTGGAATTATATTGTGGAATGGGTGATGTGCATGTGATAATCTGATGCTTACTTATTATCATGCTTTCCTTTATATAATTATGATATCTCGCCCCTTCCATTTGAATGTTTCCTCCACGTTGGTAACATGCGGATAATCCGTTGTAGGAGCTCAGATGTGAGTGGAAGATGAAGTATTTCGTTTTATTTTAATGGCGGTGTCTGCTCTGATGTGTAACACTGGGGAATTTGGAACGTTGTGTCTTTCGTTATGTTTTAAAATTTCTTATAATGACATGTTATGTTGATGTTGGATATGCGAGTTGACTGTTTGTTATTGTTATTCCACGACTACTTAATAAAAGTTAACATTCAGACATGTATTTATTACTACTATTTTTATAAATGTCAAGTGTTACATGTCTTTTCGAGTGAGCAAGTTGATTGTATGTTCTAGTGTAGCATCCTAAATTGTATGTTGAATTGTTTTACTCTGATAAATGTTTTAAAATTATGCGGGGAAAATTTAGGGTATTACATAGTGGTATCAGAGCAGGTCGGTCTGTTCGGCCAAGTTGTTGAGTCGGTGTGGTGTGACAATTGAATATTTTTGATGTTGTCCCTTTAACCATTGTTGTTGGTGGTGGTGTGAAACAGAAAATGGTTGGAAGAAACGAAACTGCTATTGCTACTGCTTTGTAGGATATTGCTTCGGCTGTGCATAATCAGCCTAATGTTGGTGGGAACGACGAGTTCCGACATTTGGGGAAGCTCCAGTGGAACAATCTGCCTACTTTCAAGGGTAGGTACGCTCCTGATGGAGCGAACACTTGGCTCAAGGAGATTGAGAGGATTTTCAGAGTGATGGATTTCTCTGAAGCACGGAAGGTGTGGTTCGGTACACATATGTTAGCTAAGGAAGCTGATGACTGGTGGATCAACACTCGTCAGGTGGTGGATGTTGCAGTTGAAGTTGTAACTTGGGTTGTGTTCCGCAGGGAATTTTTGAGAAAGTAATTTTCTAAGGATTATCGTGGGAAGAAGGAGATTGAGTATGCTGCCATATTTGTGGAACTTGCTAAGTTCTACCCTCATTATAGTGAGGCAACTGTTGAGTTCTCTAAGTGTGTCAAATTCGAGAATGGTTTGCGTCCTAAGACTAAGTAGGAGATTGGATACCAACAGATAAAGAGGTTTCCAGAGTTGGTAAACAACTGTAGAATTTATGAGGATGGTGGAAAGGCTCGGTTGGCTCACTACAAGGAGTTGAGCGAGAGAAGAGGAAAGCAGAATCTGAACCGTGGGAAGCCATATAGTGCTCCAGTTGATAAAGGTAAACAGAGAGTTGTTGGTGGTAAGAGGACAAGTGGGGGAGGTGCCCCCACTCCTCTTAAGTGCTATAGGTGCGGTGAGTTGGATCATCATTTCAGTGAATGCAAGAGTGATGTGAAGAAGTGTACAAGTGTGGGAAGTCAGGACATTTGGTTACTGATTACAAAGAGAGTGTGGTGACTTGCTACAACTATGGTAAACAAGGACATATCAACACTCATTGCCTGAAGCCTAAGCAAGCTTCAACTGGAGGAAAGGTGTGAAGGAGAAGGGCAATCCAAAACGCAGCGGAATTTAAAATTTTCTCCTTTAGTGATCCTTACGAATGGGCATGATCAGTGATAGAATCATTACCTCTTGTGACGATTGAAACCTTTGATGTAGATCTACAGAGTGATCACGAACGTTGAACGATGACAACGCCTCTACTCAGTCCACACGAACGGATTCCTTCAATCTCAGTGCTAGCTGCTACGAATGAAGGCTTTGAGTGAGTGAGTGAGTGAGAGAGAGAGAGAGAGAGAGAGAGAGAGAGAGAGAGAGAGAGAGAGAGAGAGAGAGAGAGAAAACGAAAAATTACAACTGCACAAATGCTTATGCACAAGGGTTCTATTTATAGAACCTGTTGTGTGGGCTATAAGCTAAAAAGCCCACTTAAGTGTATGTGGCCCATATCTTATAATATGCCAAAATCACTTAAGCGCATGGTACCTTACCATATTTCGTATTCTACTTAAGTACACCATACCTTACGATGTTCTACAATTCACTTAAGTGCACCGTACCTTACGGTGTTCCTTAATTACTCTATCTCTTATCAATCTATCCTTTGTGTGTGACCCTGTAGGTTTTCGCGGCATTGGCAATTATATTAAATCACGTATTTAACGTAATAAATAATGATTGATATCTAGCAATACATCACTGCTACCCAAGACACGAAAATGTCATGTGATCTGACAAATCCTTTTGTGATAATACTTATGTGTACAATTACCCTTTTGCCCTTATGTCTATATTGAACACAAGGCATAGACCGTGTCATCCTTGTCCAGTTCAATATTGGGCTCATAGACATTTATCCTGTTATGCAGGATGGGCAAATTCCATCTAGGTCACTCATGTCCCTTAGCATGCTTCGTGGAGTACCCATCAACTGTCTTTATGGTCATCCAGTTACGGACAACGTTTGATCAGCAATAAGGCACTCGACTCTACATCTAGGGTCCATAGTAGTTTCAGGTCGAAGGGTGGTATACACCATTATCGCCATGAGAATAACTTATGACACTTTGCATAACATTCTATATAGTATTCTCATAGCGAGTCAATTAAGTATAAATATTACCCTTAATATTCATACTTATGTTTAAGACTTGATAACTCCTTATCCATGATCCATGAGATGTGATCATCAATCTATATACATAATAGTCTTAATGCTTTAATGTTATCCCTCTTCACAATAAAGCTCGACTACGGATACTTTAAGAATAGTGTCCTTATGTTTAATGTGATCTCATGATTAAGTCACACTTGATACATTAAACGAACTAGCTATTCTAGGGACTTTATTAAACAAACATAATAAAGAAAAAACCTTTTATTATTAATAAATAATTCGATACAAGTACCAAAAGTATTGGCCTCTAGGGCTTACACCAACAATCTCCCACTAGCACTAGAGCCAGTCAGGCATACCCCTAATGCCCATAGATCTAGTATGGCCATCATGCTTCTGCTGCGCAAGAGGCTTTGTCAGTAGGTCAGCAATATTGTCAAGTGTAGGTACTCTGGATATTTTCACATCTCCTCTATCTATTATCTCTCGAATGAGGTGATAAAGCCTAAGTATGTGTTTGGATCGTTGGTGAGATCTAGGCTCCCTTGCTTGTGCGATAACACCATTGTTATCACAATAGAGACCAATGGGATCCATAATTCTAGGAACTATGCCAAGTTCACTAATGAACTTTTTGATCCAAACAACTTCCTTTGCTGCACTTGAGGCAGCAATATACTCGGCCTCGGTTGTAGAATCAATAACTGTATCTTGCTTTGAACTTTTCCAGCTCACAACGCCACCGTTTAAGCAAAACACATAACCAAATTGCGATCTAAAGTCATCCTGATCTGTCTGGAATCTAGCATTGGTGTATCCAATTACAGCCAACTCTTATTGACCTCCATATATCAAGAATGAGTCCTTAGTCCTTCTCAAATACTTAAGGATATTCTTGACAGCTACCCAATGAGCATCACCAGGATCAGATTGGTACCTACTTGTTGCACTCAAATCATACGAGATATCTGGTCGAGTACATAACATGGCATACATGATAGATCCTATTGCAGATGCATATTGTTGATTGTATTTTTAAGTGTCGGGTTTTTGTTATCGTCTCCACAGGGATTGTGAGATATCACCGCCTTTCGACAGTTGTTTCAATTCTTAACTCGTAGTAACAAGGGTTTTTTTTTGGTTTTAGTCACGGTATCTTGCATAAAAGTGTGATAAAATGCGGTAAAAGATTTGGTTTTAATATTTGAGAAATATTGCCAAAGTTAGGGTTCGACGATCACTTTGCATGTATATGTTCGATCAACAAAACTTATAAACTCCTTTAGATGATAAACTATTTCACAAAGTCCTCCCAATGTGTTTATCTCTAACACACATTGTGAGTTTTCCCATTTTGATCCATTGTTTATCTCTAACACAATCTATCAAAATGACAACTTTTTGGTTCAACCTTATGGTGAACAAAATCATTCATTACTATCTCTAGCTAACAAACAAGATTGGATGAAAACCTAGGTAAAGAGTTGGTAAACATCTCTCGATCATAAACCAACACAAAGAGTTTTCAATTAAACAAAGTTTTCACCATATATTCACCATTAAAGAGTTTACAAATGAAGATCATCCCATTTACACACAAAGCTAATGATCATCTACATCTAACCTTGACAAAATGAAGAACTTAGCTACTCATTTTCATGGTAGCTTGGTCAACAAGTTTCGGAAGAAGGTTGATTAACATCCGAGTCGAATAATCGAGATTGGATGGGAATCCACCTTCTTTTTGTGAAAGATTGTTAAGAGATGAAGAGAAATGATTTCTAGGTCACAAAGTATCTCTAGAGCAATGCTGGAAAAATATCTAAAAAGTACAAAAGTATGGAGGTGTAAAAGTATGGCTCCAAAAAGTAGCTCTTGCTACTTATAGTGCTGCTACTGAGCTGTCATGCTCGCTAGGCGAGCAGAATGGCTCGCCTAGCGAGCCCCAAAATAGGCACCTGAGGCACCTGCGCCCAAAGAAATAACCTTTGCCAGATTGGCATGTTCGCTAGGCGAACAAAACCTTCACTAGGCGAAGCCCACGCTTCACCCTTCGCTCCAGCGAGCTTAGGAGGTTTTGCTACTGGAATTGCTCGCTGGGAGCTCGCTAATGGCTCGCCTAGCGAGTGAGTGCTGGCTGCGCTTTTGACCAAGTCTGGACGTGTTCACTACACCCTTCGCTGGCTGCTCGCCTAGCGAGTTTGTTGATATTTGCCACTGTAAAATACTAGAGCTCTTCGCTGGGTTCTCGCTAGGTGCTCGTCTAGCGAGCTCTTCGCCACAGCCCTCGCCTAGCGAGCAAGCTGATGAATGCATCCTTTTTTTGGTCCCTTTGCCAACTTTTTTGTGGCTTCATTTTCTATTATTTCATGCCTAATTCCTGCACAATAACACACAAATCAAAGGTACCAAGATCGTTTATCATTGTATTGCAATTCATCAAAAACAAAGGTGGTTTCGAACACTTTAGCAAGGAAATGGAGTGAAAGATGCCCATATTTGATAGCTCAAATAAGCACTTTTGGGTATCTAACAACTCTCCCCAACTAGATTCTTGCTTGTCCTCAAGCAAAGTATGCCTCTTGAAGGACAAGAGGATTTGAATTAAGAAAAAGGTTTCTCCGAAATCGGATAAAACGGCTCAAACACAAGCGAATCAGCAGATACAAATTTCCAACGGTTAGAATAAAATAATACACAAGAACTAAAACTTAGTAGCAATGCGAAATATGTATCTATCCACAACAATATTATCTTGAATGAATCACCCTATCTCTCCTCTTCGAATAAGGATTGAAGAAATTACGCGTTTGCAACCGCGGGAATAATCTCACTCTCCAACAACAATGAAGAAATCAATTCAATTCATACAATGTCTAACAATTATAAATGGTAATGTGGAAGCACGAAGATCACTAAGGACTTTTCGGTTGAAGCTTGGTTAGGTTAACAAACAAGGGTCATTTCTAAGGCCATTGAAAACGAAATTGCCGATGCAAAAGAGACATTCACTGTACATTATTCACACATCTCAACTTCGTTCCATTTATTTCTCATTTGAAACCTTCACAACTCTTATTTCACAACTCAATTTTTGTTTTTCACTATTTTTCTTCCAAGCAAGCATTCATTTTCATTTTCTCTATTTTTTCTTTTCTTTCACATCATATTTACAAAACAGATGTTTCTCTTTTCTATATTTTATATATATATTTTTTATGCTTGCTCGGTTTTTCAAGAGTTGTGGCACTTACCGATTCTCATTTTCGTTCTCCCCAACTTATTTCTTACTCACCCTAAGTGAATGCTCTTGACTTTTTACGGCAAAAGAACAATTATCAAAATTTTCCAGGTTGTAAGAAAAAAGATTTTTGAAATCTCGCTTTATTTCAAGCTGAGATTCAACTGTTTAAGCTCAAAGGGGTTAACGAATACTCTCTCTGCTCACAGGTAAGTTGTATTTGGAACTGGTTGTGCTCGATAGAAAACAAGTGCCTTGATCATTTCTAATTGCTTCCACATATTCACAATAATAAAAGACAAAGCATGAATCAACAAAGCTTATTAGAATCCAACATTTAAGTGTACAATGGAGGTTTCCTCACAATTTGTGGTTTTAAGTCCTAGATGGAACATTCATTCAATTATGTTGCAAAAAGACAATATTCAATTACAAAAAAGAGTAAAGTTCTTAATGCATTCTAAAATTCTAGCCGGAGGTAACCATGTACCTTAGCATTATTCACTTATTTATTTTTATCATTGCCATCCAAGCTCGGATGCACCTTCATTGGATACTTCTTTGAGGAGCAACCAATCTAGAAGGTTTGACACTCAACCAACCAAAAATTTATTAAAACAGAAGAAATTTAAAACATAAATAATAACATTACTTCAAAATTTAAAATTGTTCATGGGGGAAAAAACACCCCAAAAGTACATAACCAAAATCAAAATACACAAATATGAAAATACAATAGAAATAAAACATAATATGAAAAATAAAATAAACTTAGCCCTCCAAGGACTCATAACCCTCATCACTACTGGCTTCAGAACCGGTAGCCTCATCATCATCATCATCATCATCATCATCATCATATTCAGCAGCACCAGAAGAAGCACCAGCACCAACACCCGCCCCCTCTCCAAACACAGCCTGTCCACAGGCCAGCTAGCGTGCTGCAGAAACTGCTCACGTGTCATCATAGAATGCTCACCGGAGGGGTCGCGCATCTGCAACTGTAAAAACTACATAGAATCGTGCATATCGAGCATGGCGCGCTGAGTTGCCGCCATCCAATCCCAGTTGTAGTTGCAGACAGCCTGCTGGAAAGGATCGGATCCTAGAGTAGAAGTACCAGGACCATCAGAAGCCCCGGTAACCTCAGCAGCTGAACTACTTCTTACATTTTTCGGTTTGCAATACTTGGCCACGTATCGGTCATCAATGGCCGGCGGGATCCTTACTTGACCCTTAGAGGGTAGCCTCACCCTCGCTTGCTGGCACAAAGCCATGATTAGGCAAGGGAAAGCCAGGGGACAATTCACTCGTGCCCCTGACTTTAGCTCGCTTTCAATCACGGATTTCAGCTCCAAAGCAATAATCCTCGCCACATCAATCTGGATGTTCGTGAGGATGCTGTGTACCAAGTGTGCCACTGGGATCGACACGGTAGAAGTGTGAGACTTGGGTTTGATGTTTGTAAGAACCAACAAAAGGATCAGTTGAGCCAAGGGAATCATGTCCTCCCTATGGTATCTCATCGGAACCCCAGATGGGTTCAGCTCAACTGATTTCCCTTTCAAAAGCAGGGCAACAGAAATCGAATCAGTATCCCGGTGAAGCCTTAAATCTTGGTGGTAGGTGTCTCTCTCCTCGGCTCCCAGATGGAGCGGTTCACCCAGGACACGGTTAATTGCATCCTGATCGAACGCAACAGGACGGCCGAACACTCTAGACGTCCATGTGAATGGCTCGTCGTCGTTCGGCAGTGCGTTCGCGTAGAACTCACGCACTGTTGCGATATTGTAATGCTCCAGGGGGGATATTAACCGATCCCACTTTTTGCTGTTAATCAACCCGGTGAATGTACGGTTCGTGCCTTCAGGGTTGATTAAAAATCTCTTTTCCGGCAAAATCTTTCGCTTTTCCAAAGCAACGTATCTTGCTGCTTGCTTTGGCCTGACAAATTTGTCGGTGTCGAATTGTATTGGTACGGGACGGGAAGTGTTCCCGCCCTTTCTCTTTTTCGAAGCTCCGGACCTGGATTCCATCTGCACAGACATAGAGAGGAAACAACACGACACAAAACAGATTAGAAAGCAACACAGAATTCCAACTACTGTCATGGTCGCTGTTGCTTCGCCTAGCAAGAACCTAACGAAGGTTCGCTACAGGTTCGCCTAGCGAAGTGGCAGCGAATGCTCGCCACTGATTCGCCTAGCGAGTTGCTAGCGAATCTTACGGGTTTTTGGGTTCTGCAATGTTTACACTGAAATTTTGGGAAAACCCAAGGTCTCATGGTATCTATTTCAGAACAAAATGATTTATCAAGAAAGGCATTGTTCTAATGTACATGCAAATCTACACCCACATGCAAAACCTAATGTACCCATTCCCCCAAGTTCACCCTAAATGACATATACATCAGAAATTTACAAAGTTAAAACATAAAGAAATGGAATTAGGGCAAACCTTAGTGAAAGAGGTTGATTGAATTTGAAGTGCACAGTGAGGTTTGCAATGCAATGTAACCGTTTAGGGTTTGAGTGAGATGAAAAGTGAGAGAGTGTTTATGAGAGTTGTGTGTGAGTGCTTCAGTTCAGAGTTGTAAAAAGAAAAATTGCATTTGGGCCCAAAAGAGTGGTCTGCTGAGAATTAAATAAGTGCTGCCACGCAGCGCTCGCTGATGCTTCGCCTAGCGAGCAGCTAGCGAATCCGCTCGCTACTGCTTCGCCTAGCGAGCACCTAGCGAGCATGACAACATTTGCTTTTTTCAAAAATAGCATTCCTGGTACATTCAACAAGGTTTAACAATTGGAATCCCAATACGACACCACAAAAAAACTGTAAATACTTACAATGTTGGGGTGCCTCCCAACAAGCGCTTGTTTAACGTCGGATAAGCTCGACGGTGCGATTCTCACAGAGGAGCATCCAAAGAAATAGCACAGCTCTCGCGATCCACATGACCGCCGAGATAAACCTTCAAACGTTGGCCATTAACGGTCCAACTCTCCTTCTTTTCCATGTCCTCAATGACAATAGCTCCGTACTCCTTAACTTCTTTGACCCGAAATGGCCCAGACCATTTTGATTTCAACTTTCCGGGGAATAACTTCAACCTGGAATTGAACAATAGGACCAACTGTCCGGGCACAAATTCTTTCTTTCGAAGCTTTTTGTCATGATATTTTTTTACCTTTTCTTTGTACAACCAACTTGAGTGATATGCGGCATTGCGCATCTCTTCCAACTCAAGCAGTTGCACCTTCCTTTCCAATATATATCACCGATTTCAAACTTGTACAGATCTATGGAGTCTTGCCATTTGCAGGCTACCATTCCATCACATCAATTTGAGCTTTTATCCAATTATTTGCACTCTTATTTATTTCAACTCAACAAATGTTTTGCATGTTTTAATTGATAAAGTATCATTGTTTTCAAAATAAACAAATTTTTCAAAAATTGTTCTTAAACAAAGTGAACATTCACAATGATGGAAGGATATTTAGGAGATCCGCAGTGCTCTCCCAAGGGTGGTATGATTACCAACAGGTAAGATATTTGTTCGTATCTCGAGCATAACTGTATCTTTTTCCTGTAGAACCTCTTATGGTTTCTCCTCAGCGAGGTTGCTCAGTGCAGTGTTGGTTGAAGTTGTTCATCTTCATGTCCCCGGCAGTGCAACATTCTTCCTCCAAGTCCCTGTTAGCCCGATTGTGGTGCATCCCCAGTAGAGTGCTGTTTGAGCCCTATTGTGGGGCATCCTCAGCAAGTTTGCTGTTGGAACACTTTTGAGGGCCGGTTCCCAAGCATAGTGTTTACTGAAGACTTTAACTTTCGTCTCTCCAGCAGAGCAGTCTTCTCCTCTCCCCGGCATGGTTGCTTGTCTTTGGAAGATTCGGTATTTGGTGGATTGACATCCCAGTAATCCGGCATTCCCTCGGATAGATTCCTCAGCGGAGTTGTTGGCATGATGAGCTTTATCAATGCCTATCTATCTTCATCAGAGATCTGGTTGCTTCTTGGTATCTCTGATCTCCAGCATGAGTTGTTGTGGTGGCGTGTCGGCCTATATATTGAACTCTTTCATCCGGTGGTGATTGATGACCCCTCCGGCAGCCTATTGTGGCCTTCCTCCCCTGCAGGATGATGTTGTTCCCTGATGTCCCAGTCTCCAGCAGGTTTTTCTTTGCTCTCTGGTGATTTTGGCATTCCCTCTGGAGGAGTAGCACCAGATGGTTGATTCCTGGACCTATGTTTGTTGAACATGTCTGTTCGTCAGCATTCATCATACATTCGTCATGCATAATGCATACATGCATAATTATAACATTCAGATACTTATGGGGCATCTTGGCCGTGTATCTGTTGATGGTTGTCTCCTGCTAATTGGTGATACAGATCTCCCCAGTAGATCCTCCCCTAGCAGATTTGGGTGTGTCTGATCTCTCCATATAGAGTCGACCCCTTAAGCAGAAAGTGTCTGTCATTTCCTTCTGCGCTCCCCACTGAGTTATATCCTCGTGGATGACGGTTGTTTCCGTTCCCTCCCTGCACACATAATGGGATGGGTTTTCCCTATTGAGTTCTTTCCTCATTAGGATGAGTCTTAATTCAGTCTGCATTTTTGGATCGATCCTAAACTGGCTTCCTTGTGGCTGTCTCTTGTGCCTCCCTGTGGTATAAATGAATAGTTGCTCACTAACCGGCACTCATTCATCTTATCCTCAGCGGAATTTGTTGGCTTCTACCTACGAACCGGTAGTGGTAAGTCCTATCTTTGTGGTCTTCTACCTACTAACCAGTAGATGTGAATCCTCTTTTCTCCCCGTAGTGGAGTCAACCCTTGTGCTCATCCTAGTCGATGACTATTACTGTTCCGTGGTTTTCTACCTACGAACCGGTAGATGTAATCCCCTCTTTGCGGTTATCATTATCCAGTTTTTGGTATTGATATTCCTTTCCCCTTTCGGATATTTGCTTTGCTTAAGCAACTTTATCCCCAGCGGGTCTTCCCCTTCCTCGTGGGTAATTGCTCCGAGTAAGCAATTTTATCCTCAGCGGGTCCTCTTTCATTCACCGTTTGCCGGTAATGTTTGTTGTTTCCCCTTGTGATTAGTCATCTTTGCATACCTAGTCTCGGTATCCCGATGCCTTTCTTTTCGGTCGATTTATCCTTTAACAACCTACAACCCGGTTATGGATAATCTTCCATGCGAGTGTAGTATCTACGTTTTGACGGCTATAGATAATATATCTCATGCGCTCTTTAGTTGAACCCTTTGTTTGTTTCCCCAACTGAGTAAGATTCGTATTCCTTGTGGAATCGAATGTCCATCCTTTAACAAGATTGCTTTCTCCCTCTTCAGGATGATGAGTGTTTTGGAATACAAACTAATTCACGCTTTGGTCGGTCACCTGTTTCATGCCTACAACCCGGTATCCTTGGTGTTCCTTCCTGTCTGCTCCCTGTCGTGACCTTGATCCCCAGTGAGCCACCTCTCCGTTGGTTTCGATAAACGTTGAGTTCTTCCCAATCGTCCGTTGACGTTTGGTTGTGTTAACTTTTTTCCCAAATATTTACCTCTCCGTTGGTTTCGATAAACGTCGAGTTTTTCCTAGTTGTCCGTTGACATCTAGTTGTATTTTCCCCACAGGTCATCCGTTGATGTCTGTTCACCTCTCCGTTGGTGTCGATAAACGTTGAGTTTTTCCCAACCGTCCTTTGACGTTTGGTTGTGATTAGCTTTTCCCCAGTAAGTTCACCTCTCCGTTGGTGTCGATAAACGTTGAGTTTTTCCCAACCGTCCGTTGACGTTTGGTTGTGATTAGCTTTTCCCCAGTAAGTTCTCCTTCTCCGTTGGTGTCGATAAACGTCGAGCATCTCCTTCTCCGTTGGTGTCGATAAACGTCGAGCTTCTCCTTCTCTGTTGGTGTCGATAAACGTCGAGCTTCTCCTTCTCCGTTGGTGTCGATAAACGTCGAGCTTCTCCTTCTCCGTTGGTGTCGATAAACGTCGAGCTTCTCCCGTTCGTCCGTTGACGTCTGGTCGAGTATTTCCCAGTCATTCATTAATGTCTGGTCTCCTTCTCCGTTGGTGTCGATAAACGTCGAGCTTCTCCCGTTCGTCCGTTGACGTCTGGTCGAGTCTCCCATTCATCCGTTGATGTCTGGTCACCTCTCCGTTGGTTTCGATAAACGTTGAGTTTTTCCCATTTCGTCCGTTGACGTATGGTTGTCTCTCTTTCCCATTCATCCGTTGATGTCTGGTTACCTCTCCGTTGGTTTCGGTAAACGTTGAGTTTTTCCCATTCGTCCGTTGACGTATGGTGGTATCTCTTTCTTCCCAGTCATTCATTAATGTCTGGTTACCTCTCCGTTGGTTTCGATAAACGTTGAGTTTTTCCCATTCGTCCGTTGACGTATGGTGGTATCCCTTTCTTTCCATTCATCCATTGATGTCTGGTCACCTCTCCGTTGGTTTCGATAAACGTTGAGTTTTTCCCATTCGTCCGTTGACGTCTGGTTGTATCTCGTTCCCCAGGTCATCCGTTGATGTCTGGTTACCTCTCCGTTGGTTTCGGTAAACGTCGAGTTTTTCCTAGTCGTCCGTTGGCGTCTAGTTATGATTCCCATTCATCGTCCTTCGACGTCTCGATGTGGTTCCTTTTTTCTGAAAAAATCAAAATCCCCAGTGAAGTCGTGGGTAGAAATCTTGACTGGTTCAGTAATAAATATCAGATCCCAGTTGAAGTTACCATTGGTGAACTTTCCTTTCTTGGATCCCCCGCAGAGTGCAAATTTCTACGGTTCTTTGGTATTCAATCCCTGTTTACCCTGAAGGTCTGACAACCGTTGCTCTCATCCATTCGGGTTCCCAGTTGATTGAATAGGGGCAGCTGTAGCACCTCAAATTTGCACCTCCCATTTGTACATACATTTTCATTTTAGGTCATTAACATTGCATTAACATTTGCATAGTCCATCCCATGTCATCAGTCAGACTGGTCAAAAGATTCAACTGTGCAAGCAAGCAAGTGCATTTTCTATGGAATCAAAGCCCTAGGGTTGGTACAATGAGTTCATGTGACCTAAGGATCATTTTGAAGTGGTTTGGCAAGGCATTGAAGGCTCAAAGCTCATCAGTCAATGTACAAATCATCTGAAACCCTAGAAAGTCAACAAAAGTCAACTGTCAGTTCAATCATGGATTTGAAGGTGGGAGATGGTTAGAGATGCCTCATTCATGTCCATACAAGTCTCATTTGACATGTCAAACATCAACATTGAAGAATTTGAGGTCAGATCAAAACTTTCCAAAAATAGCAGGTGACCTGTAATTTGAATTTGCCAAAAATGGAAAGGTGTTCTCCTCAAGATTACATCATCAAGAAAGCTTCAAATGAAATTTTGTCTAACATGAAAGTTGAAGATCTTTCTCTCCCATTTCCAAAAAGTCCAAGATCATGAATTTATCATGTGTGGTTGAAGAGATATGGATCAATCATGGCCAAGGGTGACTTGAACTTCAAACATGCATAACTTTCAAACCAAATGTCCAAATGAGATGGTTCTTTTTGCAACATTTTTCTTGTGATCTCTACTATCCAAATCATGCATCACATGCCATGCATTCTCATCATATGATCATTTGAAATTTCACCTAAATTTTGGAGGGAAAATTATAATTTGAAATTGGTGCATTGTCCATACATTCCATCACTTGCATTGGCTTCCAAATGAAGTTTTAAGTGAAATTCAAGCTGAACACGTGCACTGTTCCATTCAACTTTCATGCATAAGGTGAATTATCCAAATTGGCATGTGCACTCTCATTTCCCTAATCCAATTACCAAATGGCCTAAGCATGATTAAGGGATGATTAACACAACATATATATAGTAAATCATAACTGTTTTTCTGTTAACAACATCATAATTTCCAGATCTAGAATTTCTTCACAAATTTTCTCTCACCTTGTTCTCTCAATTTCTTCACATAGCATCCATGTTTCTTGATCCATTCATCATTTAGAAGAGTTATTGAGTAGATCTGGAGCAAGAACCAAAGGAATCCATGCATTTTGGAAGCAGCTCGAAGCTTGCAATCATCAATGGTGAATTCAGATTGCTGTGGAATTAAGCACGATTAAACCTTCATTCTTCATCCAACCAACTCCACAAACACTTTGGAAGATCTGTTTGAGCTTTTCAAGGCCTGAATCAAGCTATTCCAATTCTGTTTTCTCCAAGAGGTCAGAACTCGAACTTCTCCATTCTTAAAATGATTATGATGTTGTTGTTCATCTTTTAATGCTGATCAAACTGAGCTTGGAATCACAAAATTTCATGTAGAATTGAGTTAGTTATAGTGAATTAGGGTTTCATGTGTGAAAATGTATCTGCTCGATTCTTTGTGTATATGCTGAATTAATCTTAACTATGCATTGATCCTTGGTGTATGTTAGAAGATCTATCCATTGATGTGTTTAATTGCCATTTCTGAGACAATTGTTCTTATGCATGATGAACTGGATGAAGGTGATGAGAAAATATTTCCAGAATGCGTTTTGATCTTTCCCAGCGTGTTTTCCATGTTCTGCATGTGTTTGTGCGTAAACTTGACATGTATTGGTCCAGCGCATCACTGGCATGGCATGTTGATTGGTTATTATTGATTCACCTTGCCACGTCCGTTTAGTGAAACGACGCGTTTCACTCTAAACGCGCTTCATTTCAAATCCAGCTTCCCTTCGATTCTGGCTGATGACACAAATTCAAATGCATTCCATTTTATTCTTTTCCCTCCATACCACATTCATACATGCTTCTTCATGTTTTTCTATTTTTTCTTTCACTTTAGAAATTCACAAATGATTGAATAATGATCCAAAAAATATGGGAATTTTCGCATTATCTTCCTTGTTGTGTCTAGTTTGTTTTGGTTATTTTTCCACAAATTGTGCATGGCTGGAAAATATTTTGCCCTAGGGTTTGTGAACATGTATGATATTGGTACCTTGCCTTGCCATATCTTTTGTGAAATGATGGTTGTTTATCCAATGCTCATGAAATTTTTCATGCTTAAACTAGACTCTTGGCTGGACATTTTGGTGTTGAGTTTGCATTTTTATCAATTGCCATTGCTGAGATATGATCATGTGAATGTAGGTGTGACAATGTGTGTCACACCTTTGCTTGCTCAACTTGATTAATTTGTTTTCCATGCCAAATGAATTCCAATTGATGTCATTTTTTGTATGATGCCTCTTGTGGATGTTGTGAATGCTCATGATTTTTTGTGGAATTTTTGGAATGAATTTATAATTTGTTTGAGATTTTTCTTTCTGGATGGTCATGTTTGAGCTTTTGAGTTGCTTTGAACTTCATGTGTTTGTGAAATGCTTGTGCTTTATCCTATGAATGTGAAATTTTGTACACTCTTTCTATACATGTTAAAGGTTGTTTTGGCTTTGGTTTGAGGTCTTTATCAATTACCATTTCTGTTTTAGGCTTGTGCTAAGTTGATGTACCAAGTTGTGTCACATATGTGCTTGTTTTGCTTGCCTTGCCTTATACAATTTGATTACCATGCCTAATCTTGTCCAATTGCCTTGATTTTTGGTGTGTTGATCATGTTGTATGTTCTGTTTAGCCATGATTTTTGTTGAGATTAATTGAATCATTTTTGAATTAATGTGCATTTGTTCATTCTGTTGTCACAATGTGCTTTCAACTTGCATACCTTGCCATGATTGGTTTGTGAAATGAATTTGGTGAATGATGATGATATGAGACCTTTTGGATTGTGTTCTTAATTGATTGAGGTTGATTCATGTTGAATTTCATGTTCTGTTTTGGATTTTTTCCCCATCTTCGACCCTAGGCCTTGCCCTAGTGGTTTGTTGCTTATGTTTGAGCTTTGTTTTCAGGTTAAGAAGCACATGGCCATAATGGGATCGATTCACTTGCTTGAGTTGACTAATTGGTTGATGTTGACTAACTTTGAGTTGTTTTGTAGGTTGAGGCCAAGTCATTTATGTTGTGCACATTGGCTTGTGACTTGCATTGCTTGCTTATCTGTCTGATTGACTGTGTGATTGTCTATTTGATTGATTGAGTTGTATACTGATTGAGTTAGTTTTTTTTTCAGGTACATAAGTTGCTTAAGTTCTTTTGAACTTGCTTTTGCTTTTGCTTGGTTGCTTAACAATTTGAGGTATAACTCTCTGACTTCATGTAGTCTGGAAGACCTGTTCTGTTACTTGGGCAGGCACCTGTCTGAAGCCCTCCTTAAGAGGCAATGCTTGTGTTTGTTTATCTTTGTGCCAAGCAGGAAAAGTCCTTTGATAAGGCAATTGGTAGATAAAAGAGATGTGCAATCCATCTCCTGCTATTCAGTGTGTCATCCACTTTGCTCACACCATGTGTTGATGCATTGTGGATATTAACCCAAGATCCTTGTTGTGTCAGTCATATGTGGATAGAAGAGTTCCAGCTTTCTGAACTCCCACACTTTCATTTGTCTGAAGCTCTCTCAGGCCAGGGATAAGAGCTGTGAGGTCTTATCCTCACTTCCCGTTTCATCTGCTTCACCCTAACTCTCAATGTTAGGGTTAAGAGATAACATCACCCTGATACAGTGGCTTGTTTGTCGAGGTTGACATGACCCCTTGACTAAAGCCTAGCCTTGTTTGAGCCCCTCTGTTTGTATATAGTGTGTGTGCTTGCTTTGTGCTTCTGTGACTGTTTGTGCTGTTTAGGATAGCTTGCTCCCTGTGCAAGTTAGATAGAAACTTCAACCTAGGACCATGGTGAATTTACATGATAACTATTAGGCTCGAGTCAGTCTCCCTTCTAGTTTGTCATTTCCCGGTCTCTGGTTAGGTTAGAAGTTCTTTCCCTGTGTAGGGGAACTACGTCGCCCTGATCCTCATACCAGATGAGGTACGTAGGCAGGAGATGAGCTGATCTCTCCGGGCGCCCTTTTTCTTTTTCAACTCCTTTGTGTGTGTTTGGAGTCTGACGTAAGTCCAGCGATTGGCAGTTGGTTTCCTGTGTTTGCTTCTTTGTTTGGAGTCTGACGTAAGTCCAGCGATTGGCAGTTGGTTTCCTGTGTCTTGTTTGCTTGTTGGAGTCTGACGTAAGTCCAGCGATTGGCAGTTGGTTTCCCGTGTGTGTTTGTTGGTTCGGAGTCTGATGTAAGTCCAGCGATTGGCATTCGGTTTCCATGTTTCCTGTTTGTGTGGAGTCTGACGTAAGTCCAGCGATTGGCAGTCGGTTTCCTGTGTGGTTTTGTTTGGCGTGCGTTAGCCGAGCTACGAGTGCTATGATTCTTCTTTAGTCCGAGAAGATACGTATGCATAGGATGCGACATCCTAGCGAGCACGTTTTCCCCTGTCCCGAACTACGTCGACTCTAATGTCTGTGTCTGACAGACTACGTAGGCCCAGGATGCGATATCCTGCCGAGTTAGTTTCTCTTGTTTTCCTGTATTTCTTTCAGCCAGTGTATGATGTTTGAGCAGTTTTTAGCAACCTTTATCCTTTCTTTTGTGCGTGGATCCCGTCGAGTACGACGGATGCGTAGGGGTGCTAATACCTTCCCTTCGCATAACCGACTCCCGATCCCATCTCTCTCTGGTCGCGAGACCATGTCTTTTCCAGGTTTACTTCGAGCGTTTCCTTTCCCTCTTTTGGGATAAATAACGCACGGTGGCGGCTCTGTTGTCTTGTTTTCCCGCCGGTTTTTCGCGTAATGCGACAGTGTCCACCGTAAGGCGAGTTGTGACAATGCCAAAGGATGCTCTACGCTTCATCGCCAGTAACGCATCTCCTTAAAAGGTTATCACTACCCAACTTAAACAAGTACGGGTCATCCCATACGTAATACTTGGCATCCGAAAGAAACTTCCTTTTTTGGTTGGAAGTTAGGTCGGGAGGCACAAAACCACTAGCCTTGTGGTTCGCAAAGTCTGCAAACCACGGCCTAACTTGAATTTTGAAAAGTTTTTCATCAGGAAACTCTTCCTGGATTTCCTTCTCTGAAGCGGTAACCTCCACATTAACTAAGCGAGATAAATGATCTGCCACCAAATTTTCCGATCCTTTCTTGTCTTTGATTTCAACATCAAATTCTTGCAACAAGAGGATCCAACGGATGAGCCTTTGCTTCGAATCCGGTTTGGTGAGCAAATATTTAATCGCCGAGTGGTCGGTATACACTACGACTTTAGACCCTATAAGATAAGACCTAAACTTTTCAAGCGCATACACTATCGCAAGTAATTCTTTTTCAGTGGTGGCATAGTTAATTCGAGCCTCATTAAGAACTTTACTTGCATAATGTATCGCATGAAATTTTTTCTCTTTTCTTTGGCCTAATACCGCTCCGATTGCATAGTCGCTCGCATCACACATTAGCTCAAAATTTAAATTCCAATTTGGAGCGACTATAATTGGAGCGGTAACCAATTTTTCTTTCAAAGTCTCAAAAGCTTGCAAACATTCATCGGTTAAGAGAAATACGTGGTCCTTAGCTAGCAAATTACTCAAAGGCTTAGCTACCTTTGAGAAGTCTTTGATAAAGCGCCGATAGAACCCGGCGTGCCCCAAAAAGCTTCGGATTCCCTTCACATTCACCGGAGGAGGTAACTTTTCAATCACTTCAACCTTAGCACGATCAACTTCAAGCCCTCTTGAAGAGACTTTATGGCCAAGTGTTAGATGCCCAAAAGTGCTTATTTGAGCTATCATATGTGGGCATCTTTCACTCTTTTTCCTTGCTAAAATTGTCAAAACCATATTTGTTTTACATGGAATGCACTACATTGATAAACAAGCTTGGTGCCTTTGATTTGTGTGTTATTATCCAGGAAAGACATGAACTAATTGAAAATGAAGACACAAGAAAATTGGCAAAGGAACCACAGAATACAAGCATTTCATCAGCCTGCTCGCTAGGCGAGACTGTGGCGAAGCATTGGTTCGCTAGGCGAGTTCCTGGCGAAAAGCTCCAGTAAATTGTCAAATTAATTCGCTAGGCGAGCTCAAGGCGAAGGTGGTAGCGAGTTCGTTCTGTTTTGGTGAAAAACGCAGCCAGCACTCACTCGCTAGGCGAAGCTCTAGCGAGTCCCCAGCGAGCATTTCAGTAGCAAAACCTTTCAACCTCGCTGGGGCGAAGGTTGAAGCGTGTCCTTCGCTAGGCGAAGGTATGTTCGCTAGGCGAACATGACAGTTCAGCAGGCCCTGTTTTCTCTGGGCGCAGGGGCCTTTTGTGCCCATTTTAGACCCTCGCTAGGCGAGCCAGTCTGCTCGCCTAGCGAACATGACAGCCCAGCAGTGGTCTATAAGTAGCAGGTGCCACTTTTGGGCACCATACCTCATTTTTACCAACTTTTTCCACTTTTGTACTTTCTTCTAGATATATTTGCAGCATTGTTCTTGGGAGCTTTTATGCCCTAGTTTTCATTTTCTCTTCATCTTAGAACCTTCTTCTACAAAAAGAAGGTGGATTCCCATCCAACTTCGATTATCCGACTTGGATGTTGATCAACCTTCTTTCCTTACTTGCCGACCGAGCTACCATGAAAATGAGTAGCTAAGTTATCCATTTGTCAAGGTTAGATGTAGGTGATTACTAGCTTTGTGTGTAAATGTAAGGATCCTCATATGTAAACTCTTTAACGGTAAATATATGATGAAAACTTTGTTTCTATTTAAAACTCTTTGTGTTGGTTTATGATCGAGAGATGTTTACCGACTCTTGACCTAGGTTTTCATCCAAACTTGTTTGTTAGCTAGAGATAGTAACGAATGATTTTGTTCACCATAAGGTTGAACCAAAAAGTTGTCATTTTGATAGATTGTGTTCGAGAGAAACAATGGATCAAAATGGCAAAACTCACAATATGTGTTCGAGAGAAACATATTGAGAGGACTTTGTGAAATGATTTATCATCTAAAGGAGTTTATCAGATTGTTGACCGAGCAAATACATGCAAAGTGATCATTGAAACCTAACTTTGACAATATTTCTCATTTAATCAAACCATAACTTTTACCGCAACTTATTATTTTTTTTATGCAAGATAACTTGATTAAAACCAAAACCCTATTGTTACATTGAGCTAAGATTAATACAACCATCGAACGGCGGTGATATCTTACAATCCTTGTGGATACGATAACAAAAACCCGACACGAAATATACCTTCTAACAAAATGGCGCCGTTGCCGGGGATTGTGAATTGATATTGCGAGCATCGCAATGGTTGTTTAAGTTTTAGCTTGTGAATTTTTGACTTGTGCTTGTAATTTGTTTGGTTTAGTGTGCAGCTTACGTTTTATGCGAGGGCAAATCCCTGTGGACGAACTTCTTTTTGATCCTGAGATCGAGAGAACCGCAAGGAGGCTCAATAGCAAAACGAGACGTAGGAGGCAACAGGCTAGACAACGCCAAGAGCAAGGAGAAAGTTCTTCAACCACAAATCCACACCCTTCATACCAAACATGGAGCCACAACCACCACCACCTATTTCTACTCCATGTATCAATAGTCCAAGGAACACCGCTCAGTTTGCCAACCACACAGGAAGGCAAGCTGAGATGAAGACGGGAACTCTGAATTTATTATATGGGAGTCCATTCACCGGAATGGACCATGAAGACCCATTTGCTTTTCTCACAAAATTTTATGAGATAGCATTGGCTGCCGGAGTGGATCAGGCTCAGGAGCTTCCGTTGTTCAGACGATTATTTCCCCACGCTTTGCTCGGTAAAGCAAAGGATTGGTATCTCGATCAAACACCTGCCGTAATGACAGACTGGAACGTGTTAGAAGAGAAATTCATTGAAAGATTTTTCTCCCATAACCGATTCATGGAATCAAAGACGGCCATCTCGGTGTTTTCTCAAGGAACCAGTGAATCTTTGAATGAAGCGTGGGAGAGATTCAAGTCCATGCTTAGGAAATGTAAAGGGCATGGATTTGATGAATTAACTCAAATCCATATCTTCAGAAATGGACTTCAACCAAACTGCAAAACGTTGTTGGATGCCACCTCGGGTGGCTCGTTGATGTCAAAAAGTGCCGAAGAAGCCACCAACATTATCAATCGAATGGCTCTAAATGATCTTCAGAGTCAAAGTCGTGGAAATTCTTTGAAGAAGGCGGGAGTGCTTGAGTTAGGGACGAATGATGCCATCCTTGCCCAAAACAAGCTCATCTCACAACAAGTGGAACTCTTAACGCAACAAATCAAAGAGTTAAGAGAACCGTCAAAAGCTAAACAAATAGCTTGTTGTGAACTTTGTAAAGGTGAACATGACACCGGATTTTGTCCACCTCCCGGTTTTGACGAAGTAAACTACATGGCCAATCAACGAGACTATCAACCGAGACAACAACAACCTTATCAACCGCACCCTCAACAACAACAACAACAACAACAATTCCAAGGGAACCAAGGGTTCCAACCTAGAAGCAACTATTATCATAACCAAGGTTATGGAGGTGGTTCTTCTAGCCGTCAAAACCCTCCCCAAAATCCGTATCAATCTCAACAACCGCCGGTCGTAAATTCTAAATTGGAAGAGACATTGACGCAATTCATGCAAATGTCAATGGCCAATCAAAAGAGTAATGACGCGGCCATAAAAAATCTTGAAACTCAAGTTGGGCAACTTGCCAAGCAACTCGCTGAACAACAAACCGGTCCTTCTTTTTCGGCTAATACGCAAACAAATCCTAAGGAGCATTGTAAGGCGATTATGACGAGAAGTGGGAGGGAGTTGGGTAGTGAAAATGAAAAAAGAGTTGAGAGTGAACAAAGAGAGAAAGAGAAAGAAATTGAGGAGAAAATAGTAGAGGAAAATGTTGATGGTGAAATAGGAGTGTGGAGTGATGAGGAAGAAGTTGAAAAGAATAGAAATAATGGTGAAGTTGAAAAAGAAAAAGGTGTGGAGATTGAGGAAAATAAAAGTGATGAGGTAATAAGGGAGGTAGTGAAGAAGCCTAGATGGAAAAGTGCTAGAATTGCAAAGGGAAAGGAG
Organism: Lathyrus oleraceus; assembly: GCF_024323335.1. Lineage (NCBI taxonomy): Eukaryota > Viridiplantae > Streptophyta > Magnoliopsida > Fabales > Fabaceae > Lathyrus > Lathyrus oleraceus. Next base: position 476,989,966 of record NC_066585.1, read on the forward strand.
GTAGTGAGCGCTACTGTCATACGGTGAGATGGACTTTTTTGTGGTTTTAATCGCAATGTCGCGGTTAGCAAGAGTCGCCACCGACTTTTCTTTTATCCAATAAGGAAAGGTGGAAAAGAACAGGAAAGACCTTAATTTTAAATTCTTAGGTTCGGGAGGTACTTTATACAAAGGGAAGGTATTAGCACCCTTTGTATCCATGGTTATCCATGGGCTCTTAATTGCTCAATCATTTATGTTTTCTAGTTTGAAAAAGGTGGTTGAGAAAGGTGTGAAAAATGTTTTGCAAAATGAGAATTTAACTTTGTAATGATTCTTGCATGAATGTATACAAAGTGGTTATCTCGTTTTAATTTAGAAAATAGTTTAGAAAAATATAACTCGACAATGATCCTAGTGCGGATGTATGCTAAGTGGTGATTTTCCAAAAAGATGTTTGAAAGGTGTGAGGTGAAAAGTATATTTTTTGGTTATGAATGAGCAATTAAGGTTATACCTGTCCGAGGTCTTTCCGGGCGTTTCCTATCCTTATGAGGGTAAAACTGTCCTTACTATTGAGAAGTAAGTAGTTTTATCCTTGGGATGTAGAAGGGTCATCGTAGGGTCATCGATAGGTCATTGAAGGCAACAGTCGTGAGGATACCTTAGCATTCGAAGGGACTATCATCATTTAACCGTAGGCTACACCGAAGGGTCATCGAGGGACAAAGTCGTATTTCCGAAGGCAACATCCGAGGGACTATGATGATTTAACCGAAGGGTCTTTGCTAAGGATATCCCACATTCGCGGGGCATGACCGTAATATTGTAATCGTGGGGTAATAAGGAGAGGTCCGGTATCATTTATTTAAAGTCCATGTTTTACGTTCATTAGGTAATTATGGTGATACCGCATTAAATCGATACATTAAAATCAACACATTAAGGATCACTACATTAAAATTAATTAGGCAATCAATATGAATCTTCACATTAAAGTGAAACAATTTAGAATCCATCTCCATGAAAGCTTCCCATGCATGAAGCGGAGCACCTAGCCGGCTATTTCTTCGGAAGTATGCTAGCCTTTACACCATGAACACACGGATTAAAGCATCGAGATAAAATATAATTGGAAGTTGCACCATAAGATAAATATAACAGCCAGGAATTTAAGCCAAATAATGCAGGATTATCATCAGGTAAACATGAAATGGGCAGCAAAAGGGCAAAGCAGCCCCTGGCCTGGTCGCCTCTGCTTCGCCTAGCGAAGGCTCAGCGAAGGCTCGCTGCGGGCTCGCCTAGCGAGGAGCTAGCGAGCGGCCACGGGTTTGAAATTTGAGAACATTAGGACCTCAACCTGCAGCATGGCTTATGGCATCCAACACATAATTATATGGTCCAGTTTCACAATATTCAAGCACATTTAAATTCTCATGCAAAACTCCAAAATATTTATGAATTCAATTATAATATCCTCCACGAATTAAGAACATGAAGTGATACCATATGCCAAGTGAGAGTACAAAACGATATCGCATGCAAATTAAGACACTAAAGTGGTACCACATGCAAAATAAGGACACAAAGTGATAATCATATGCCAATTAAGAAACTAAAGCGATAATAGTGAGGCAAACCTGTTTGCAAATCGAGTTGCAACCTTGAATTGGCGAGCCGGATTGAGTTGGGCGACAGTAGCTTCGGAGCGGGTAAGCGGCCTTCAGGGTTTCCGCCTTCTGAACTCTTTGGACCAGCAGGGTTTCGGTGCTAGGGTTTTCTCGGGATCTCTGTGGGAGTGTCTCCGGGTGACTGAGTCCGTCTCTGTGTGTTCTTTTTCGTGGCAGAGGAGTAGGTATTTATAGTAGTGGTAATGGTGACCTAGTGGGCTTAAAATGAGGTCCAAAGATTCAAATTCTCGCAAGCTTCGCTAGGCGAAGGAATTACTCGCCTAGCGAGCAAACTAGGTCTGGGCTTTTTCCTGGATCCAACGCTTCGCTGGGCGAGTGGCATGATGCAATGTTCGCTAGGCGAAGGAGCTGCTCGCCTAGCGAGCCAGCTGTTTTGGGCCGCCTGTGGATTGGGCCTGTTGTGAGTGGGCTTTTGTCCATTTGATATCAGTGCCTTGCAGAACAAGTCAGAGGGTCTTGGAAAATGCTTGGTAATGCCAACGGGCAAATTTTGGGGTATGACAGCTGCCCCTGTTCAATACTCTTGAACCGAGAGAGTAGAATGGTATGTGTCGTTCGTGGTCTGGAGGTGAAAGATTATTGAACACTAGAATGCCCCGAAAATTTGCGCTTGTCCATCAGTCTTGACGGAGATGGGCTTAGAGATGCCATCCAAGAAACTTGCCGAGGAGATTTCCAGATGGTGTCGTACGTTAGACGATATCTAGAGACATGGGTGTCACATCGGGTCATACATCCGACCGTATGGTGAGTCATCCATTATGCCGTCGACTTCGCTGGGGAGTCAGAGTATGCTATATACTGCTGGGGATATGGGATCAGCATGGATCGTATGTTAGACCGTGTCTGGATACCAGAGTGAGTTGTTTGTTAGGCGGATGACTTTGATGGGGATGAAAGATCAGAATGGATCGTATGCTAGATCGTCTCTGAGTTGCAGAATGAGCCGTCCGTTAGGCTGAATCCGCTGAAAAGGGAGTAGTCGTATACTAGACTACCATTCAGAAATGTACCTGTCCGAAGGTAGCATCTGAGTAACAGAATGAGCCGTCCGTTAGGCTGAATCTGCTTTAAAGGGAGTAGTCGTATACTAGACTACCATTCAGAAATGTACCTGTCCGAAGGTAGCATCTGAGTAAAGGGGGTAGTCGTATACCAGACTACCATTCAGGAATGTACCTGTCCGAAGGTAGCACCTGAGCAAGGGGAGTAGCCGTATACCAGACTACCATTCAGGAATGTACCTGTCCGAAGGTAGCACCTGAGAAAGGGGAGTAGCCGTATACCAGACTACCATTCAGGAATGTACCTGTCCGAAGGTAGCACCTGAGCAAGGGGAGTAGCCGTATACCAGACTACCATTCAGGAATGTACCTGTCCGAAGGTAGCACCTGAGCGAGAGGAGTAGCCGTATACCAGACTACCATTCAGGAATGTACCTGTCCGAAGGTAGCACCTGAGCAAGGGGAGTAGCCGTATACCAGACTACCATTCAGGAATGTACCTGTCCGAAGGTAGCACCTGAGCAAGGGGAGTAGCCGTATACCAGACTACCATTCAGGAATGTACCTGTCCGAAGGTAGCACCTGAGCAAGGGAAGTAGCCGTATACCAGACTACCATTCAGAAATGTACCTGTCCGAAGGTAGCATCTAAGTAAGGGAGTAGCCGTATACTAGACTACCATTCAGAAATGTACCTGTCCGAAGGTAGCATCTGAGAAAGGGAGTAGCCGTATACTAGACTACCATTCAGGAATGTACCTGTCCGAAGGTAGCACCTGAGAAAGGGAGTAGCCGTATACTAAACTACCATTCAGGAATGTACCTGTCCAAAGGTAGCACCTGAGAAAGGGAGTAGCCGTATACTAGACTACCATTCAGGAATGTACCTGTCCGAAGGTAGCACCTGAGAAAATGAAGGTTTAACTTGGTCGTCCAGTAAACCATACTTGAGTTGTTGAAGATCAGAAGGGATCGTACGCTAGATCGTATCTGAGCTGGAGGCCCAAATGGGTCGTACGTTAGACCGTATTGGAGTGGTTGAGAGTCAGAATGGATCGTACGTTAGACCGTATCTGAGTTGGAGGTCCAAATGGGTCGTACGTTAGACCGTATTGGAGTTGTTGAGAGTCAGAATGGATCGTACGTTAGACCGTATCTGAGTTGAAAGAGTCATATGTTGGGCTGAATCAGAATGAACCATACGTTAGGCTGTATCTGATACTGTTTGTTGTATTTGCAGCGAATACCTGGGGTGGGCTTAGAGATGCCACCATTGGGAGAATGTCAGAATGAATGTTGACATGGAGTATATTTGAAAGGTGTAGTTGAATCCTGAATGTAACTGATAAAGATGTCAGTCTGAATGGACCTTTGTGTTGGTTGTATCAAGAGGATAATTAACCTGAAAAATAAAGTTAGCTTCATGCCATGTCATGATGCATGAGATGCAAATGTTGTATGCATGCATGTGCTGTGAAGTGATGTAATGAGTGAATTATGCGTCTGGAATGAATGCGAGCTTTGTATGCATGTATATGTTATGAAATGATGTAATGTATATGATGCGGAATGAAAATTGTATGTAGGTATGTGATGTGAAATGACGTAATGAATGCATTAGGCATCTGAAACATTCTTCCAGGGGACACTACTGGGGAGATAGATCTCAGTCTGCTGGTCGGAGACATTGGTATTGATGGCCCTTCCTTAGCTGGGGATTTGGGTTCTGTCCAACGGGGCCTGGCTGGGGATAGAAGAGATGACCTTTCGGTAGGGCGGTGCCGACCTCTTCTGGGGAATAATTGGCGTTGCCGGGGAATCGAATTAGTAACAGCCTCCTTGGAAAGCGTGGTTAGACCTTCTCCTCGATCCTGAGGTCGTGTAGTAATTGCTATTGCTATTTTAGGCATGCATTTTTGTAAACATGGGTCATATTCAAGTGCATAAGTCAATTCAAGTTAAATTAATGGACGTTTACGCAAACAAAACAGAAAAGGTAAAAACAAAAGCATCTTTTTGGAAATGAAATTGTATTGATTTTGAAAGAGGGCCTATAAACAGGCAATTTGTGTACAAGGAGACAGAAATCCTAGTAAGAGGAAGTTGTCAAGACAACAAAAAGAAAGCTATGCAGAATAAGCCCTATTGATTTTGACTCCATTACTGTCATTATGTCTTCAAGCATCTCATCTCCTGCTGTCGGATAGAAGTGATTGGCTTGTTCAGTCCCTGGAACTTGGTTGAAGCTGGCAGAGAACGGGACATAGTCATACGCTTTAATCCCTAATTTTTGCCTGGACTGCCTTTTCAGGTTTTCAGTCCACCGGGATACCCCTTCTTGCCCAAGCCGCCTTTTCAGGTTTTCGACTTGCCGGGTACACGTCTTTATATATTTATCCCTAACTTTTGCCCGAACCCTTTTGGTTCGCCGGGATGCCCTTACTTTTGCCTAGGTACGTCGACCTAGCGGGTCTCTTTTATGCGTAGTATTTTTTAACTATGTCCACGTTCACAGGATGCGGGAAGTCCTCGCCATCCATTGTAGCAAGCATCATGGCTCCACCGGAGAATACCTTCTTAACCACAAATGGTCCTTCGTATGTGGGAGTCCACTTGCCTCTGGGGTCACCTTGTGGTAGAGTGATACGCTTGATCACCAAGTCGCCAACTTGATACACCTGTCTCTTGACTCTTTTGTTAAATGCTTGGGTCATGCGCTTCTGATATATCTGCCCGTGACAAACAGCCGCAAGTCTCTTCTCATCAATCAAGTTTATTTGGTCGAGCCGAGTCTGAATCCATTCATCTTCATCTAAGCCCGCCTCTTTCATGATTCTTAGAGAGGGAATCTGAACTTCCACCGGTAAAACGGCCTCCGTTCCGTAGACTAAAGAGAAAGGAGTTGCCCCTGTCGAAGTGCGTACTGAAGTGCGATAACCATGGAGAGCAAATGGTAACATCTCGTGCCAGTCTTTGTACGTTACTGTCATCTTTTGTATGATCTTCTTGATGTTCTTATTAGCAGCCTCCACGGCGCCATTCATCTTTGGCCGGTACGGAGAAGAGTTATGGTGCTTAATTTTGAACTACGTGCAGAGTTCAGTAATCATCTTGTTGTTCAAGTTAGTACCATTGTCAGTGATAATCCTTTCAGGGATGCCATACCGACAAATAAGGCTACTCTTGATGAACCAGGCCACCACATTCTTGGTGACAGAAGCGAATGAGGCTGCCTCTACCCACTTCGTAAAGTAATCAATAGCGACGAGGATGAAGCGATGTCCATTAGAAGCCGTAGGTTTAATTTCTCCAATCATATCGATGCCCCACATTGCAAAGGGCCAAGGTGCTGTTAACACGTTCAGTGGAGCAGGGGGCATATGTACTTTGACCGCATAGATCTGGCACTTGTGACAGGTTTTGGAGTGCTGGTGGCAATCAGTTTCCATGGTGGACCAATAATACCCTGATCTCAGAATCTTCTTGGCCATGGTATGTCCATTAGGATGAGTCCCAAAAATACCGTCATGCATGTCTTCCATAATCCTTTCTGCTTCCTTTCTATCCACACAGCGAAGCAGAGTCGAGTCATGATTACGTTTGTATAACACTCCATTACTCAGAAAGAATTTAGCGGAGAACTTCCTCAGGAATTTCCTGTCCTTAATGGATGCCCCTTCAGGGTATTCCTGAGCTTCTAAATATCTTCTTACGTCGTGGAACCAAGGTTTCTCCTGTACCTCCTCAGTGTCAAGTTCGTAACAGTATGCTGGTTCATCTAACCGTCCAATGGTAATCGTGGGAGCTTCGCTGCCCCATCTGACTCTGAACATAGATGACATAGTAGCTAATGCGTCTGCCAGCTGGTTCTCCTCTCGTGGAATATGTTCAAATGCTATTTCTTCAAAGTATGGGATTAATGTCATCACCCGCTCTCGATAAGGGATGAGATTTGGATGTTTAGTATCCCATTCCCCTTTGATCTGACTGATTACCAAGGCCGAATCTCCGTACACACTCAAAAACTTGATTCGCCAATCTATAGCAGCTTTGAGTCCAAAAATACATGCTTCATACTCAGCCATATTATTGGTACAATGAAAACATAGTCTAGCAGTGAGAGGCGTATGGTAACCTCCAGGAGAAATGAGTACAACCCCAACACCATGGCCCAATGCATTAGACGATCCATCAAAGACCATAGTCCATCGGGATCCCCATTCGGGTCCTTCATCTGGTTTAGGTTTTTCATAATCAGCAACAAACATGACATCCTCATCTGGGAACTCAAAATTCATAGATTGGTAATCATCCACCGCTTGATGAGCCAAATGATCAGCCAGCACGCTTCCTTTGATTGCTTTCTGGGAAGTGTACTGGATATCGTACTCTGTTAAGATCATCTGCCATCTCGCTATTCTTCCGGAGAGAGCGGGCTTCTCGAACATGTATTTGATGGGATCCATCCTAGAAATCAACAAAGTGGTATGATTCAACATATACTGTCTTAGTCGGCGAGCAGCCCAGGCCAAAGCACAGCAAGTTCTCTCGAGCAGTGAGTATCTTGTTTCACAGTCGGTAAACTTTTTGCTCAGGTAGTATATGGCATGCTCTTTTCGACCAGACTCGTCATGTTGCCCCAATACGCACCCCATTGAATTTTCTAACTCGGTCAAATACATGATTAGAGGTCTTCCTTCGACTGGTGGTATCAGAATTGGAGGTTCCTGGAGGTAGTTCTTGATTTTGTCAAAAGCTTCTTGGCATTCATCATTCCATGTCATCTCTTGATTTTTCCTCAGTAATTTGAAGATGGGTTTGCAGGTAGCGGTCAAGTGGGAGATAAATCGAGCAATGTAGTTCAAGCGTCCCAAGAAACCTCTGACTTCTTTCTCCGTACGGGGAACTGGCATTTCTTGAATAGCTCTCACTTTAGCCGGGTCAACCTCAATTCCTTTACCACTGACAATAAAGCCTAAGAGTTTACCGGATCTTACTCCAAAAGTGCATTTGTTCGGATTCAATCTCAACTTGTACTTCTTCAGCCTCTCGAACAGTTTGTATAAATGATCGAGATGCTCTTCTTCAGTATGAGATCTAGCTATCATGTCATCCACATATACTTCTATCTCATGATGAATCATATCATGGAACAAAACCACCATAGCACGCTGGTATGTTGCCCCGGCGTTCTTTAGACCGAACGACATTACTTTGTAACAGAAAGTGCCCCATTGCGTCACAAACGTAGTTTTCTCCATGTCCTCAGGTGCCATCTTAATCTGGTTATAACCCGAGAATCCATCCATGAATGAGAATACTTTGTGTTGAGCGGTGTTATCTACCAGAACATCAATGTGCGGGAGTGGAAAGTCATCTTTGGGACTCGCTTTATTCAAATCTCTGTAATCTACGCACATTCGCACCTTACCATCCTTCTTTGGCACCGGTACCACATTAGCAACCCATTGAGGATAAGAAGTAACAACCAAAAAACCTGCATCAAATTGTTTCATAACCTCGGCTTTGATTTTCTCAGACATTTCGGGACGCATGCGGCGAACCTTTTGCTTGACGGGACGACAGTCTTCCTTCATGGGCAGACGATGCACTACTATGTCTGTATCCAATCCGGGCATGTCTTCATAAGACCAGGCGAAAACCTCTACATAGTCATGTAACATCCGAATCAATCTTTCTTTGACACTGTTTTCCAATCCTGCTCCTATTCTGACTTCTTTTCTTTCCACTTCAGTACCTAGATTTACGACTTCGAGTGACTCTTCATGCGGCTGTATAGTCCTTTCCTCTTGCAATAATAGTCTGGCAAGCTCTCCAGGGACTTCACAATCTTCCTCACTTCCATCTTCGGCTTGGTAGATTGGATTTTCAAAGTCATAATGAACAGTAGCGGAATTATTATCAATAGGATCCAGAGTGGATACGGATCTGCAATTTGTGACGTGAGTGTGTGTAAGAATGCATAGCTTGTTTGAAAGACGACAGGAAAAATAAAGAGCGCAATATTTGAATGCGAAAAAAGTCCATTGATTTATTGAATATGAATATGCTTATGAAATGACAAAACCCTTAACAAATTAGCTATTGTGCCCCGGGCGTAGACACAATGCTTTAAGAAGTTCAATTGAAAAATTAAAATTTGCAATACTAAATGGATAATAACAATTACTCCTGACTAAAGGAGATCGGGATAGTGTCTTCAGCCCTCCAATTATTGAGTCCGTCGCCAATTGTTGGGTAGATCCAACTATCCAGGTCGCAATCACTGTCAGCATCTTCTACAACATTGATTTGATCTTTGACCGTCTTCTCAGAGTTGAATCCCAGACCAGCTTTGTCAGACTTGTACGGTACGTTGATCAGTTGACCCCAGCCAGTACAGCCACCATCTTCAACCACAGCTTGAGCATCTTTCAGAGAAATCATAGCAGGAGGAGCACGAGTAACCTTGGGCACACAGGGAGTTGGCTTAAGGACAGGATCGGGCGGAGAAACCACTTCAAATGACTGAGTTGGAGTCTCGAAGAATTCACCATCCATCTCAACGTATCTGAAGGTATGCACACTACTGACAATGTAATCTTCCTCCCCACACACAGTGACGATCTTGCCCTCTATTGGATACCTCAGCTTTTGATGGAGGGACGAAGCCACGGCACCTGCCTCATGAATCCAAGGGCGCCCCAGTAGGCAGGAGTAGGCAGGTCGAATGTTCATTACATAAAAGGTAGTGTTGAAGACTTGAGGTCCTATCTTGATAGGGAGAACAACTTCACCGTGGACAACACTCTTTGCACCATCGTAAGCACGCACCACAATGTCACTAGGCTTCAATTCAATGCCTTTACAATCAAGTTTATCGAGCACGACTTTCGGTAGCACATTCAAGGAAGAGCCATTATCGATCAACACATGAGCCAAAGTGATTCCCTTACACTCAATAGAAATATGCAGGGCCTTATTGTGGTTCTTTCCTGCTGGTGTCAGGTCAGCATTGGAAAAACCTAGGCCGTCGTCAACAGTCAGATTAGCAACATAATTTTCGAACTGATCGACGGAGGTCTCCTGAGGTACATGGGCAGTCTTCAGGAATTTTATCAAGGCATGGGCATGAGATTCAGAGGATAACAACAAGGATAACATCGAGATTTTAGACGGGGTATGCCCCAACTGTTCTACCACATCAAAATCACTCTTGCGGATGATTTTCAGCACTTCTTCCATTTCTCGTTTGGCAACGTCTTCAGTAGTAGCTTCGATCGGTGTCTCTGACTGAGAAGGGTTGACTGGTTCCTTTCCTCGATTTTCGGGAACCGGAGGTGAGATCTCTGGAGAGAAGATCCTTCCGCTTCGAGTAACTTTACTAGTCCCAACAATGTCATTAGGATTAGCAGGATCACCAACTTGCTTTACGCCATGGACATAAACATCACCTCCATAATTCCACGGAATAGCTTTGCTTGAGGAATACGGGATCGGGCCAGGTGCAGTAATGATCAGGGGAGCTACTCTGGGCTCAGCAATAATCTTCACAGGTATTCTGGGAGCAGTAATCTTCACTGGAACCTTGGACCTTGCAATCACAGATACTTCTTCAACAGGGTTTTCCGTCTTAGAAACCCTTTCAAAGAGAATTGTACGATCGTCCATCAGCTGTTGAATACCATTCCTCAACTTCAGACAGTCCTCGGGCCGGAGTATGCAGAGATTGCAATCTTCAGTACAACCTGTAAATAAACCAGCTCGCAATAAATTCCTCTTTATGATCGGGAGAGGAGATGTTAAGTCCGCTATAGTAGTGATGAGAGAATCGTCATCGAGAGCATTAACAGCCTTGTCATGATTAGGCATAGGAGCAGTGATGACATTAGGAGTCTCCGGAGGCTCGAACTCAATTTCCCCAGCGTCGATCATGTCCTGAATTTTATTCTTTAACAGCCAACAATCGTTTGTATCATGCCCGGGGCTATCGGAGTGATATGCACACCTGGCATTGGGATTATAACGAGGCGAAGCAGTGTTGACATTTGCAGGAGGACCTCTGAGAGTGATTAAGTTTACCTTTAGCATACTTTGCAGTGCTTGTGCTAAAGTCATATTGAGCTTGGTAAACTGCCTTCTTGGTCTGTCTGGTCTTTGCTGGAAGTTTTGAGCTGGCGGGGCTGCGATCGTCACTGCTCCAATGGCATGGTCACCATTTTTCTTATTATGATTCCTTTGACCGTACACAGCATTTGACTCATTCTTCCCATGATAGGACTTTTTACTGCTTGTAGGAGTAGCTGCCTGTAACTTTCCACTTCGAATGTCGCTCTCCACCCGTTCACCTGTCAGTATAAGTTCAGTGAAACCGGATGAAGAACTCCCCAGTAGGTGGCTGTAGAATGGGCCAGTCAGAGTACCCATGAACAGGTCTACTAATTCTCGGTCAGTCATAGGGGGTTTGACCCTGCCGGCCAAATCTCTCCATTTCTGAGCATACTCTTTGAAGCTTTCTTTAGATCCCATGGCCATATTCTGCAACTGTAGCCGAGTAGGTGCTAATTCAGAATTGTACTGGTACTGCTTGTAGAAAGCCGTTGCTAGATCAGTCCAGGTGCGGATGTCAGAGCTCTCGAGCTGATAATACCATTCCAACTGAGTGCCAGATAGACTCTCTTGGAAGAAATGGATCCACAGTTTCTTATCAGTGGTATGCGGCTGAATCTTTCTCACATAAGCCCGTAGATGCATCTGAGGACAGGACACACC